>NC_142026.1:92443604-92596104 GCF_982192425.1 Myodes glareolus | reverse complement strand
CCCCATTTTGAATCTTTAAAGCAGGTGAATAGAAATCCAGAAACCTATAGTTATGTTGCCAGCCCACAGCACTTGAAAGCTTAGCGGCAACAGCGAAGTTTCTGCCACATCCTCACAGACTGCCTCGCTGGCTGTGGCGTTATCAGAGGGAGCTAATGGAACTTTGGAGCTAAATCGCTTAAAAATGGAGTCAATCCTAGTCAACAGAGTGGGCTGACAAGTAGATCAGAGTCAGAGGAGGATGGAATGTTTGCAAACCATGCGTCCCCGCCAACCTCATCCTTCATGACCCAAACTGTAGTATTAGGTTGGACTTGGGTTCAGAACAATAGTCATTTATTTCCCCGGAGTCGTCCAGTCTGGGCTTCTCTGAGTAGCAGAGACAAGACTGACTTGTGAGAGACTCTCAGATGGAGCTGTCTGAACCACATCAAGGATCTTCTCTTCAAGTTACTTAGAATTGACTCTTGCTTAATTCAGCTGTGTAGACAGCTGTCCATTTCAAAGTACAGTATTTCTATTTTTAAAAATATTATCTTTGAGAGGAGATGGTCTAAGAACTTCCTCATAGGATGTCTAAAACCTTGAGTTATATTGAGCATATGAATATTATGCTTTTGCATATATCATACATACAGACCTATGATCAAATTTAATTTATAAATTAGGTAAGGGAGTAACAATAGTAATAAAATAGAGACATCATAACAATATATTGTAGCAAAAAGTGAATGTGGGGGCCTGAGAGATGGTTCAGCAGTTAGGAACACTGGATGCTTCTAAAGGACTTGGCTTTGATTGTCAGCACCCACATGGTAGCTCAGAACTGCCTGTAACTCCGGTTCCAGGAGATCCAATGCCATCTTCTGGTTTCTGCTGGCACCAGGCAGAATACTTGGATTATGGATAACATTACACATAGCTTGATGATACCATTATTTTTTTATTTACTGTCTAATAGAATAATTAGGTTTGGTGTTTAACAGAAATAACAATAGCAGTCATACACTGTGGGAAATTGATTCTCAATTATGATTTATTAGCCTTTCTCTTTTATCTGTTTGGTCTTGTTTAGTTGAACTCATTGACTTTCTGAAGTAATTAAGATCTGTTATTTGTTTGTAAGATACTGAGGGGCAGAATATCATAAAATTTAACATTATGAATTCCAAGAATATTTCTAAGATTTTAGACACTAATAATAATCAACTAAATAAACATAAAAGTGCTCAATTTCTAACCAGAAATCTTGTTTTTCATCAGAAGTCAGCTATATTACACTACATGTTTTATAGTGGATAGAATAATGGGTTTGATATCAAAGGGTTTTTTCCCTTGCTTCAAGTATTAAAGCTATGATGTTAAAAAATTATTATTTCTTAAATTCTTGACTTTGCTTCATTTACCTATAAAATAGGTAGAATAGAATCTGCTGTACAGTGTTGGCTGAGGTTTCTGTCCCACCCTGTTCCCTCAGACATTAAGTTCCAAGAAATCACAGAGAGGTCTACATTAATTATAAACTGGTTGTCCCAGTAGCTCAGGGTTCTTATTAATTAATTCTTATAACTTATATCAGCCCATAATTCTTTTCTGTGTTATCCATGTGGCTTGGTACCTTTTTCCACGAGGCAGTCACATCTTCCTTGCTCTGTGTCTGGCTTCCTTTGTGTCTGGGTGACGACTGCAGACTGAAACTTTCCTCTTCTCATAGTTCTCACTGCCATGCCTTTATTTCCTGCCTGATCGCTGTCACCCATCTATACTTCCTGCCTGGCTACTGGTCGATCAGTATTTTATTAAAAAATAATACAAGTGATCGGATAAAAGACCATTGTCCCACAGCAATACAGAAGGCTTTTTCCAAAAGCTTGAGCTAAAATAATCTTAGTTAATATGCTATAACAGGCTCTGGCATGGCAGACACTTAATAATTATTTTTCTTGCCTAACTTTTGAAATTGGATAAAAATATAACATTGTGATTTCTAGGATTCAACTCACTTGTTCTTTTAACAGAAACTGAGTGGAGCTGTTTTTAGGTGTTTTAAAATTGTCCTGAATTCATATCATCCTCATGGTTTTTACTTTAGTCTTGTTCTTGACATCCTTTTGAACTCTTGTGACCAATTCATGCATGGGGAGACTATCGTTAGGTACCTTCTTAGCTTGGTCATTGGTCCAGCATTAGAATGAGTCATTAAAAAAAAAAAGTCCCACTATCTCAGTTAAGTTTCTATTGCTATGAAGAGACATCATGACCACAGGAACTCTTTTAAAGGAAAACATTTAATTGGGGCTGGCTTACAGTTCAGACATTTAGGTCATTATCATCATGATGGGAATCATGGTGGCATGCAGGCAGACATGGTGCTGGAGAGGTAGGTAAGACTTCTACATCTGGATCCTTGAGCAGCAGGAGAAGAACTCCTGGTTTGAACCCCTGAGACCTCAAAGATCACTTCCAGTGAGACACTTCCTCCAACAAAGTCACACCTACTCCAGTAAGGCCACATCTCTTAATAGCGCCACTCCCTGTAAGCCTGTGGGGACCATTTTCTTTCAAATCACCACATTCCACTCCCTGGCCCCCATAGGCTTGTAGCCACATTATGATGTAGAAATGCTTTAACTCCAACTTTAAAAGTCTCCATAATCTATAAAAGTCAGAAATCTAAAATATCTTCTGGCAATATCTTAATGTAATTCCCTATAAAGTCAAAATAAAAAAGCATATCCCATACTTCTAGCATATAATAGCACAAGATATACATTACTGTTCCAAAAGGGAGGAAATGGAGCATAGTGAAGAAATGCTGAACCAAAGCAAGACTAAAAACCAATAGGGCAAACATCAAGCTCTGCATCTCCATATCTGATGTCAAAATGCTCTTCAGATCTCCAACTCCTTTCAGCTTTGTTGACTGCAACACATTTTTTTCTCTTGGACTGGTTCTATTCCCTCTTACCAGTTTACTTTGGAAGGTTTCCCACAGCTCTGGCATGTCTAACATCTTGGGGTCTCTTGGCCAATCCAGGCTTTACCTTCATAGCTTCATGCAATGATCTCTCCAGGCCTTCATTTAGAGACACCTCTGAAACATGCCTCGTCTCAGTGACTTTCTTTAGCCTCAGAGGAAGAGTCCATAAACCCCATTTTTCTATCCTTGACTCTGTGTGTCCAAAGCTGCCAAGTTCTGCTGTGTCCTTGGTCTGGAACATATCCCCCTCATTCAATTGCATCTTCACAAGCTTTCTGCTTTCAATGGTTTCCTTCACTTCCTAAGCTTTGCTGTTCTGCAACTTGCTCTGTACACCAGGCTAGCCTTGTACTTAGAGATGTACCTCCCTCCGTCTCCCTCCAGAGTGCTGTGATTAAAGGCATGCACCACCACACTTGGCCCTAAAGTTTTCTTTAATTCCTTTCACAAGTCGGAAGCTTTATTAGTTGGGTGTGTCTTGCCCTGAGATCACCACTCCATTTAACCCAGCTAACATCAGGCTTATCTTTCACCTGTTTATCTCCTTGAACACAGGACTTATCTCCATCCCATTTCCTGGTGCCACTTTTTAGTAGGTTTTGTATTGTTCATTGTTCAGCTTGCTCCTTTTTATTATAGATCTGCATAAGTGTGGCCACTAATAGTCAAGTGACACAGTGTTGTGGAATATTATTTTTAGGTTGTTACTTTTATTTATGCTCTGGAACATTAGCTTAATGATGCAAAACTGAGTAAATAATTCACCTGCGGTCAGGAGGTTGTGTTAGCAACCAGTTGACAGGAAGTTGCAGGGAGGAGCTGGGTGGAGATGGGCTTTTAAGGAGGGGTGAGGAGAGGCAGGAGAACTTCTTGGAAGCCCTGACGAGGTGAGCTAGGTGACCTGCTTGCTATTCAGTTCTCTAGGGAGCAGAATTCTACCTCAACCTTTGAATCTTGAGTTCTTCAGAGGAACAAAGATTTCGATGCATTCTCTTACTAACTTTGAGAGAGTCGGTGTCTGAGGAGCAGACTTTCCTTAGGCTGTGGCCCTTGCACTGGCCTGACCACTGCTGATGGCAGCAGAGTTGCAGTTGCTGACTTGGATAGCCATAGCTTAAAGGGCAGCAACAATTAAAAAAAAAAGAATAATGACACAGTCAATGCTAGGCTGTCTGGAAATCACCTTTGCCAAAGTTGTTAACCCAAAACTCTTCAATTTAGCCTCAGGCAGATTTTTTTTGGACAAGGATAGAAAACAGTCCACATACTAATGTTCTTCTCCTCTGAAACCCCTTGAGCGAGGCTCCCATAGTACAAAGCAACCTCAACACCATTGCCTTCCACGCTCCTACTAGTACAGCCCATTAAGCCTAAGTCCATATTCCTCTAAACAAAAGCATGGTCAGGCCTGTCATAGCAATGCCCCAATCCCTGGTACCAACTGCTGTCTTAGGGTTTTATTGCTGCGAAGAGACACCATGATCACAGTAACTCTTGCAAAGGAAACCATTTAATTGGGACTGGCTTACAGTTCAGAGGTTTAGTTCATTATTGTCATGGTGGGAATCATGCTGGCATGCAGGCAGACATGGTGCTAGAGAGAGAGGTAGCTGAGAATTCTATATCTGGATCCTTGAGCAATAGAGCAGACAGTGAATCACTAGCCCTGCCATGAGCTTCTGAGATTTCCAATACTGCCTCTAGTGAGACACTTTCTTCAACAAAGTCACACCTACTCCAGCAAGGACACACCTCTTAATAGTGCCACTCCCTGTGAGCCTATGCGGTCATTTTCTTTCAAACCACCACACCCAGTAAAAGACATTGCTAAAAGAAAAAAAAGGTCAGGTGTATATTTTATATTATTTAAGAGCATTTAAATTTGTTTTAACTTTCTATAACACTCATTATATTATCTCAGATCAGTCTTTTCTTTAAACGTTTGACTATAGACAGGGTTGAGAGCTTTCTTTCAACTTCATATGCGATCTCACTCTCTCCATGACATTCTTAGTTGCCTTGTTTATACCTTCTTAGGTAGTTTCAAAATATTAATCTTCATGGAACCCAAAATTTCCTTTTATTTAATCCTTTCATTCCACTGGCCTAGGCAATATCTGAAAAATCATACAACTTTTGACATTAATAGATATGATAGACAATCCAAGCTTTCTGACCCTACAAGACAGAAGGGCACTGCAGCATACCTACATTTCAGTACGAAAGAAGGGGAGAAAGCTCAGTATAAATGCAGTGTCATAAGGTAAGACCTGGCAACTGTTCTCATCACTGCCTCCTCAAACCTAGGAGCAAGTGTCTGATTCATTAAGGAAGTAACTGCTGAAAATACAAGAGAATGCATCCTAGTGTCTATTAGCTTCTGCTATGGGCACTGCATTTAACATGGCAAAAGCAGATGCCAAGCAGAATGGGAGACACAAATTCACAATAGATAAGTAGATGTCAAGCACAGTGTTCCCAGCACCAGGGAGTTAGAGGAAAGTAGACCTCTGTGAGTTCAAGGACAGCCAGGCTTCCATAGTAAATCTGAGGCCAGAAAGGATGACACAATGAGACTTTATATAAGAAAAAAGTATACCTATAAATCTGGCATTTTATTGTATTATTAAGATGTTCATTATATATGCACATGTTTTATCTATCATTCAATATATTTATAGTTTTAAGAAAGAAGATTATGGCATATACTAACCATATATTATGGTTATATAGCTGGGCTAAATAACAGTTTTGAATTATAGTTTCTCAGAGTGTTCTATTTACTATCTAGTCCCCTTGAGGACTTGCGGTTACAATCAAAACCTGTGTTTCAAGCAAATATTGCCTTTGAATTCTCCATTGACATTTAAAAACTGAATGATTTTGTATTTCATCCCCAAAATTTATTATTTTTTTAAATAATACAAAAATAAAGTTATCCTCTTAAAAATCAGTGAAATTAAAATTCTGGAGATGAATCATTTAATTCTATGACTTCAATGACCCTGGGGCAAATACAGAGTATTTAAATGAAGGACATGGGCTTATTTTTACAGGAAGCAGCTTTTAAAGTTTTAAAATTCTGATTATACAATAGCAGGAAGGAAAGTGAAGAACATTCAAAAGGAAAGATGAAACAAGCAAACAAACAAAGCAAACAAAAAAATACCACCACAAGATAAAAAAAAAAAAGAAACCAGCCCTCCTCATTTTTGTACTTTGCATTGTCAGATATTCTACCGTAGCATGATTGACGGTTCTCGGGCTGCCTGCCCTCCTAGAGGTAAAGCCTTATCTTTCCTCGACAGTGCAGTAAATCACACAAACATGCTACAGGCTGTTCTGAGCAGATCCTGGGTGTGTTAGCATCCAGACAAGGTATATGGATTTGGGGGAAGAGTAGGACCTGCGATGAAAATAGGGGGTAGGCAGTTGGACAAAGAATTTTTCTTAGAAGTAGTTCTCTAAACATTGGTTTACTAAAAGGCTAATGTGAATCTTGATTTGCACTGAAGCAGGAAGAAGACACAAAGACAAAACAAATTACACGCTCCGCCTCCCAAAATAACATTGCAGAAATGAAACATAGGTGTCAAAAAAAGAAATGAAATAATTTTTTTCATGAAATAGACTAAAGTTGATCAGGTACCTTTTCTTGAGTCTTAGTAGCTTGTATTTCCAGCAGTGAGCTGCACCAGCCTTCTGATGGGGCCCATCTTCATGACCTGATGAAAGTACGTTGCAAAGGGAAAACACTACGGGCCCCACCAAGGCCTACCAATTGAAATGTCTTCAGGTCTGCTGTGTGTGTTCATTTCAGAAGTCAGGACAAAGCAACAGCAAAGAAACCACTCTTTTGGGATACTGCAAATGAAGCTATGAACTTGTGCATTTGGAGAACTTTGTTCTGTTTTTCTGCCTTCTTCCTGCCTCAGTCCATTCCAAAAGGACATTAAAAAAGGACATTCCCTCAGCAAGTGTTGAGTTTGTTTTTCTAAAGATATACTCTACTGCCATGTCGGGATCCAAGATATAGTAAGAACATTCCTCAATTCCTATTGATTTAGGATCTAAGGGAAGTCAAAGTAACAGATCCTACAGGTTAATGTGATAAGGGATCTCAGAACAACAGACTCCATGTCATGGGGCTCTGATGGTGAGTGTGAGGCCACTAGCATCCAAGCTAAGAGTGAGATGCCTGTGACCCAAGCACCTACAGCTGTAGGTGTCCCATCTCCAGAGCCCGCGTAAGCAGTTAGTTCTCAGAACCTAGTGACGTCAGCCCCTTGGTCTGATGGTCCAGCCCATAAAAGCTTGGCGCTGCTCACAACTTGGAAGGCTAAGACTGAGGAAACTACACTTTGCTTAGTCATGAATGCCACCTAGGCAGAGCTAAAGAACTCCAGCTCATTGATTGCTAATAGAAGGTTTTGGTGCTTAAAAAGACCACAAAATCAATCTTTTGCATGTGCTTGTGTGTGTGTGTAGGTCAAAGGATAATTTGTGGGCGTTAGCTCTCCTCTCATCGTGTGGGTCCTAGGGATGAAACTCAGATCTGCATCTTGGTAGCAAGCTTCCTTATCTGCAGGACCATGTCATTGTTCCTAGAGCTGGTCACTGTTTTCTACCCCTCTTCTTCCTCTATCTCCCTCTCTTTCTCCTCCTTCTTTTCCTCCTTTTTCCCCTTATGCTTCCTCTCTTCTTATTCTTTTTCTTCAGCCCATCATTCTTTCTGGTATTGAGACAATCGGTTTGTCCTGGTTTCAGTCCTGTTGTGATAAATTACTCGGACTGAGATGAGTGTAAGGGAGAAAAGGGTTTATTTCAAGTTTTAGATCCATAGTTTATAATCCCACATTAGAGCCCATCACTGAGGGAAGCCAGGACCTAAGGCGGGATTTGTAGGCAGGTCTGCTTTCTCTTCCACATAGCATTGCGTCCTAGCAAGGCTCTCACTCACAGTCAAAGAAATTTAGTAGGAACCAGAATTGTTGCACGCTGTCTGGCTGATACCAAACTAGCTTATACAGTTCAAGATCACCGGCCTAGACATGGCACCACGCACAGTGGCAAGGTACCTCCTATACCAATTAACAATCAAGATAATGCTCCACAAAAGAGCCCACAGGCCAATCTGATCTAGGAAATTCCTTACCCCAGGCTCTTAATTGAGTTGCTATTCAGCACTTGCTGGGGCCCTCCCACATCATGACCTTCTGTGAGAGGGAGCCCTGGTTGGCCACTGATTATATTTGCTTTGTGGAATTTAAGCAAGTGAGGAATTAAACACAGACCCCCAAAGAAGAGAATTAGAGACAGCCCCACCCCTCAAAGGGAACAAAGGGCAGATCCAGATCGGCAGGAAATGATTCATAGTCTAAAACTGCCTTCATGAAGTAGCAGAGATTTTTGCCTGGGTCACAGTTCCCAGTGAGAACAGCGTTTCCCTGATTGCAGGCATGCAGGTCTTCACATTTGTAAATCTCCCAAGTTAGGTATTGTGTAACTGGTTTGGGCTAGGTGTCGTTCACACTACGGATGTTTCTGTTTGTTCGTATGCACAAGACTTCGCAAAAGTGTGCCTCTGACTTAGAGCACAGCTCTGAGGTCCACACTGGTTTGCTCACGTAGGAAATGCTGTATCATCTGTACTCGGGATGGTTCTGATGCTGCTTTGGGGAAATGCACACATCTAAGATTCTTATTCATGATTTAGGAGCCTTCAGCTGGAAATATGAAAAAACTCTTCAAATGCCTTCACCTATTTATTTTGTTTAATTTTCCCTTTTTATAGAGGCATAGGAATGATATATAACCCCAAGCAAATCTGAATGGTCCCTCTTACTATGTTTGCAACAGAAAATTCAAAGAGATAAAAAAGAATGCCATAATTTAATTGGCAGCTTTTTAATCTTTCTTAGTGGTATGTAAAATAATGATGTGTTTTACAAGAAGTGATATCCCAGATTTGATGAAATGCCAAAAAAGCTCCCCTCTGCCAGGAGTAAAAGTCAACCCTTTTGCACAGCTTGATGCTGTAATGGAACACAGGCCTTGCAGAAAGAGGCCAAGGAATCTACCCTAAAGTAACGTTTTATGGATTTTTGTGCAAAATGCCTAGTGGAGTGGTTGGCAGTTACGGTGCCTTAGGGACCCATCCTATGAATTGTTCCCACAGGCAGTTCTGAACTCTGATCTGAGTGTACACTGCTTGCAAGCATTCTGTGAACTTGCCAGATGCAAAGCGGAGCTGTAGAACGAATGGAAGTCTAAAAGTCTCCAGTTAGCTTTGCATACCGTGTAGGTTATTCTGCTGTCTAAAATGTCGGTTTGCATGTGATTTGCTCACGCTTTAATTTTGGAAACTTGTATTTCAGACACATTTCATGCAGTGATGATGGTTTTTGATTTCTTTTAAAACTTTATATAATAGAATCTGTGGCTTCAAAGAAATGTGTGAACCGTCTAACCCTGTCACAGAGCTAAGTAACAGTTTAGTTTATATTACCTGTTTCAAAAGTCCGTGTCTTTGATGATATGTTAATTACATATACTTCCCACCTCAAATTCACTTCAGCAAGACGCTAGAACCACAAGGTAAGTCCTTAACAGACAGAAAAGGAGAACACAAGAGCCAAATTATAGCACGCTCACCGATAAAAATATAAAATAGATGGGATTCCTTCAAAAAGTGATGTCTTGACATAAAACCATCCACATAATGAGTAGGAAGTAAAGAATTAGTGCTCATAAATAGGAAAAAAGCCCATCTTCCCTTAGAAACATTATAACATGGGTATCAATGGTAGTTTAATTACCAAGACACTTTTAAAAACAACGTCTTTTGTGAAAGAATTCTACCGAATCCAACATGTTTTCTACTCTGATGGAATTCCCTTATAAGGAGTTCACTGCTTATGTGTTGCCAATTTCTTGATGAATATAAAGGATCTTTGACCATATCTATCCTGGCAAAGGACCTGTGCAATCTGATTGGCTAGAACATAAGGCGATAGCTACAGCTCATGACGTGTGATACTTGCAGCTAAATGCCTACACTGGTCTCTGGAAACTGGTTTCAGTTGAGGCCCACAAAGGGAGCTTCTCCACGCTACATTTCTCTCAGGAATAAGACTTTGATTTCTGGGTCTTTGGGACATAAAAGGAAGGAAAGAAAGAGAAGAGAAAGAAGGAAAGAAAGAAGGAACATAAGAATTGGTCTCTTAACAAATGATTAAGTTACTTAACCATCTGCCATGCTATTGTAACTATGTGGGGGAAAATTAGAAAATTTCAGTCTGTGTAATTCTATTTTTTAAATTATATTTGTATTTTAGCATTTTGAGCTGAACTGAATAAAACTCAATGTGTTTTGTTAGCTATGAGCTTTAAAATATTTTTTTCTTTTCTTCTTTATTTGAGACAAGATTTCTCTGTGTAACAGCCCTAGTTGTCCTGAAACCAGCTCTGTAGACCAGGCTGGCCTCGAAATCACAGAGATACACGTCTGAGTGCTGGGATTTAAAGTGTGTGCCACCACCACCCAGCTGTCTTTTAAATTTCTAATAAAGGCAAAGAAGTCTGTTTTCTTGTTGATGAAATATTATATGACACATTAAAGAACAAGTTTCTGAGTCCTTTGACGTGGGAAGCAGCCTGTCTCAGTTAGGTTTCTGTCACTGTGACAAAAACACCATGACCAAGAAGCAAGTTGGGAAGGAAAGGGTTTATTTGGCTCACACTTCAGCATTGCTGGTCATCACTGAAGGGAATCAGGACTGGAACTCGAACAGGGCAGGATCCCGGAAGCAGGAGCTGATACAGAGGCCATGAAGGGGTGTTCCTTCCTGGCTTGCTTCTCATGACTTCTTCAGCCTGTCTTCTTATAGAACAGCAGCCCAAGGATGGCACCACCCACCATGGGCTGGAGCATGGATCACTAAATGAGAAATTGGCTTAGAGTTGGATTTCAACGAGGCATTTCCTCAGGTGAGGTTTTTCCCTCTCTGATGACTCTACCTTGTGTCAAGTCATCAAAAACCACCCGGTACACAACCTGACTCCTAAAACAAAATTAACTCTATGGCTACTCCTAGATTGACATGTCAATTTAGTTCTTAAGAATTTCCTGTCTAATACTAGTATTTTTAAACAAAGAAAAGAAATCACCTTTTGTTGTTGTTGTGTTTCTCTTAGAGATAAGTTGGATATAACTTAAACCAATCAGACTCTTCGGTCTGTAAAGTAGACTATGGATGAATGTGTGAAATCTACAACTGATACGTTTGGCAAACTTCACATTACATATATTACATATTCATAATTTTATCTATGAACTCTAATAACCTCAGTAAAATTCCAAGCAGAACTTACGAGTAACTTCAAAAACTAGCTCTATAATTTATATAGGGTGATAAAAAGTCTGGGAATAGAGAGAAAAAAGAGTCAAGACCAAGTGAAAATTGAGAAATATTGTAAAAATATTGTTTAAAAATAACATTGTTCAGGAAATACATAGGTAGACAGTGGGACAGGATGAAGTAGAAAAAACAGAAAGCATACACACGGTTAACATAACATTCTTAACATAAAGGAAAGAGAAATGAGGTTACTCATGAAAGGAAATAGTTTGGGATTGATACTTTACATTGTCTTTAAAGAGGAAAAGAAAACATCTTCTCTCCACTTCAGTCAACTAAAGATTTAAGTTTGAAAAGAAAAACTCTAAACTTTTATGAAAGAAAATTCAGGAATTTATCTTGGTGATTTCATTTGGGAAGACCCCAGCAGTACCCCAAAACACAAATGAGAAGAAGAAAAGTTAATATATTTGTCACTACTCAAATATAAACCTTATGCTTAACAAAGACCTTCACAAGAAAAATTAAGCAGGTGTAGAAGGAAAAATATTTGTAATGTGAAAACAGACAGGTGATAATTACTAGATAAATGCATTGGTATGCTGCTATCAGTCAAAGAAGTCAGAAGACCTGGGAACCCATTAAAACATGAAGGAATACAGAAATGGAAGTCCGCAAAAGCATGGGGATGAAAACCAAATGAATAATAAATGTGTGAGCAGATGTTTCCCAGCAGTCATTCAAAATTAGAGCATCACATCTTCATACTGTCTACTCCTGGCTGGATACAGGACGATAGCTTCTCTTTGGGAAGTAATTTGATTGAAAGTTAAGTATTCAGTGTAACTGTGATCCAACCACCCCGCTTCTGTTATGCACCAATAGAAACACTGTGTTCCAGCAACCCTGCTCCTGGTGTGCACCAAAAGTAGCTCTATGATTCAACAACCTGGACTCCTGGTGTGCATACATTTAGAGAATGGCTACGCTCCAACTACCGCACACCATTGGTAGGCACCCAGAGAAGTGCTACACCTTAACCACCCCACATTCCTGGTAGGCACCCAGAGAAGCGTTAGTATTCAACAACCCTTATTCCTCCAACCACCTCACTCCTGGTATTCATTCAGGAACGTGCTTCCTATCATTGGAAGACCTGTTTATACTACAGTTCTGCTTGTTACGACAGAGAGACATATGCTTTCATCAAGAGAGGGATGTAAATCATGAAACTTAGGCTTACTAATGCCACAGTCTTCCGGGAGGACCTCTATAAAAAGCAAAAATATCCTCCACTATGCTTGGATTCTCAGAAACTTGAGGAATAGGAGCAAGAATAGATGGTCTAAAGGGTACTTTCACTACAGATGACATAGCGCTGGAGGTTTCACTAGGGTGAGAGGAAAACAGCGTTCACTGAAAAACAACGCGGGGCCCCTATCCTGTGTCTAGTACCCTGGCGGGTCCCATGCCTGCGCAGGGGGGAACGGGTGTTCTGCAGCAACCAGGACCCATGAGAAGAGACAGAGCGTAACAGACCCAGCTATTCTCCAAGGATTCCATCACCAAGTCACACACTTGCCCGGAACCAGAATGAAGCACGAGGAGGAAAAGACTCTTCAGAGGAAAGTGACATCTGGTATGAGGAGATTAAAGTGTCATGTTGGTGGAAAAAAATCAGAAAATATAATTTATAGTTTACTCTTGCATGCAAATCAAAAGCTACATATAAAAACAGTCGATAGCTAGGAATTTCCCCAAGGATTTGTACACTTAAGGAAATACATAGATGGTAGATTTGAAAAGTAGAGAATACAAGCATTTTGAGGTTATTTCTGTCTATAGAGACTTAGTGCTACTTTTATTAAACAAAAGATTTGCACAGATACAGGGGAAATGGTGTAATTTGAAGTGATGCCAATGGACAACCCCTATCGTTACCAAGAAAACACCAAGAATGTAGAAACCGTGCCACAGCAGTGATATATCTGACCAGAAATGTTCAACAAGAACAAACAGTTTCAATAGACTCAAACTGTCAAGACTTACAAGGTTTTGAGGCCTCTCTAATGCCTAGAATCATTTGAACAATGGCTCGTTCTCTATTTATAAAAAAAGCAAGTCTAATGGGAGCTTGTTATTAGTTGGAAGATACAGTTTTTGGTTGAGTGGGGAAGCAAACGGGAAGCCACACTCCTGACCTCTGTGTCCTTTGAACTTCGGATTATACTTTTTTCTTCCAAGTGCACGTTTCAACCATCTTCAGCCATTTCTCACTAGTGGTGGAGAGAGATGTTGTGTTAAGTCGGTTCATGTTGTTCCTTTCCCAGAACTAAAACAGAGAAACAATCGACTTTTTTTTTTTTTATCTGTGGTACATAAAAATCATACAATAAATCTGATAGAAAACTGCTCCTTCATGGGGCTGGGTTGGGGATTCAGGTAGGGAGCTTTAGACATGGTAGAGCTCAAGGCTGTCTTGGGGCTGCTAAATGGCACAGACTAGAGTGCCGCTTGCAGAGTCCCTCTCTGCCCCGTGGCGACAGATGGCCCTTCTTCTGCTAGTGTGTGAAGGGGGTGGGGAGGGGCCATAACAATAAGCAGCAGCAGCCACTTGACAGGCTCCCTGCTGCCAGGAATTTGCATGCTGGGCGCTTGCTGCCATCTGGAGAACTTCAGTTCATTGAGGAAGAACCGGTGTCGCAGCCTGGATGCGTCCTAGTAGGTGCTGGGATCTGGGATCCATAGAGCAAGGGGCAAACCATCGCTCTGAAGTCAGGGGAAGTGGGACCGGACCCACATGCTGAGCTGGGCGGAGGATGTGCCCACAGGTCTGGTACTTAAGAATGGATCAGGTCAGCCTCAGTATCATCTTTGCAGTACGGGTTTGTTTATCCACCAGGAGTTGGTGGAGGACATGTGGATGGAGAAGGAGGAAATTCAAGCGTATACCCCCTTTCCCATGACCTCCAGAGGAGAGTTCAGCGATGCTAAAGGCTGACCATACACCCTAGGGACGCTTTTCTCAGACCACAGGGCTCTGCATTATAAACACATGTGCAACCCATTTAATTAAACACATAACAGCTGTGGAGATGTTAGCGCGTCTAAAAAGCAAAATGTATTTTCAGTACTTAAAAAAAATCAGCTTTTTATCAGAAATACCTATTTGGGACCGTGTGATCTCATTTTCTCCCAAAAAAATAAAAAAATCTCCAAAATTTGCCTAAAGGCTATTTAAAAAAATATACTGGGATCAAAATGACAGCTTTTATAAAATAATATTTTGTTGGGAGAATGCATCCTATTCTAATAAAAAATTATCATCAGCCAAGGGTTTATACTCTGTTATCTATTAACTCTCTATTATCTATAAACTATCTATATCTATTATCTATACACTCTCTGACTTTCCAGAATTTCCAGCACCAAATAAATAAATAAATAAAATAAAAAACAAAAAATAAAAACAAAAAAAACAAATAAAAAAAAAAACAAAAAATAAAAAACAACAAGCACCCCAAAACCAAAACAAAAACCCCACACACGCGAACAAGCAAAACAGGACAAAGTTCCACAGAGGAGAAAAGACATGTTCCCATGTGTATTAATTATGGACTAATGAAATAAGTGAAAGTAAATCTGTGTTTACCGGTGGTGTCCTGGGATTTTCATGGTGGATACTGTATTATTTCTGTCTTCATTACCCCAGCTGCTAATCCAGTTCTGCGATGAAACGCCTGTGTTTCCGTCTGGACAGTTACCGGGAATATTGGTTAGCACTGACAATCCCAAGCTCACAGGGGTATTTGCTAGTGGCATCCTCTGGAATCTTAGAAGTGAACCCTCAGGATGAGATCTGCAAGCTTTCAGTGGCTACCGTTTCTGGTCTTCATCCAGACAGCCTGACTCTATTCAGGCCCCATTCTCTGAAATGTTAAGTTCTCTGAAGACAGAGTTTGAGATAGTGGCAGGTGAGCTTTGGGCCCTGTGAAGGTGGCAGACATGAATACAGAACTCTCAAATATCCAAGGCACTTTTCTAACCGGATGAAAGATGCCTTTGCACCATGTGCATATGCTAAGGCAGAATTGGTTTTAGTCATACTGCATTATTTCAGAGAATGTAAGCTCTCTGTTCTGTGGCCAAAGCTTGTAATTTATACTTCTTTAGATTTTGATTTATTTGGTTTGGTTTTTTGAAACATGGTTTCTCTGTGTTGTCTTGACTCTCCTGGAATTTGTGTGTTGACCAGACTAGCTTCAAACTCACAGACTAGCTTCAAATTCTTCTGCCTCTGCCTCTCGAAAGCTGGAATTAAAGGTGTGCACCACCACAGCCTGCAAATTGATAACATCTTAAAACTTTGGAGTTTGGTCAGGCATGGTGGCACACACTTTTAATCTTAGTGCTTGGGAGGCTGAGACCGATCTCTGTGAGTCTGAGACCAGCCTCGTCGACACAGTGAGCTACAGGCAAGATAGGTCACATAGAGAGACTTGGTCTCAAACAAATAAAACACTTTTAAGGGCAATTTGACTGGATATTTAGGTATAGTTATTGTTAGAAATTGGTATTGATGGGATTTGTAAAAATAAAGCTGCTCACCAATTATAATACACTGCTCTATCATAGTATTCATGAACCATTCAGGGTTAGGAGAAGAAGACCTGATGTTTGGGTAAGCAGATGGAAGCACCTAGCATGTGACATTTAAGACTCAATCCAGTGCAAGAATGAGTTAAAACGTTGAGAATTTCCTTGAATTCTGCAGCCTAAGGAATCCCAAGATTTTAGGGATGTTGTACTTTCCACACACTGACCTGGCAGCAACTAATCAGGATAAAAGAATGTGTGTGAGTGTGTGTGTGTGTGTTTGTGTGTGTGTGTGTGTGTGTTTGTGTGTGTGTGTGCTTGGGTGTGGGGGTGTGTGTGCGCATTCCTTCCTCTAGGAAATATATTGACAGATTATCCTTGGAAATTATTTATTCTGCATAATCTTAGAAAATTTCATATCTTTTGGCTTCTTCCAGCACTTGAGTTCCCGAAAGAAGCACTATCTATCTTTCTACTTTCTAACTAACCACCCTAACCCTTTTCAGATTCATGATTGAACATTTTTACATTCAGTAGAAAAAAATGAGCCTATGGTTATACAATTACCACACATCCTGTGCACCTAGGTAATAACAAACACAGAAATTAGGGATGTAATGCTTTTAGTCACTTTTACTTGCTTTCCCAGTTTTACAGATTTCACATGCTTACAGAAGTGTTTTCCTTTCTGCCTCACTAGGTCACATGTTTTTCTTTGATATCTGAAGAAGAGGAGGAGACCAATAGAAATATATCTTCAGAACAAAGAAGCTAGGAAGAAATGATTATAATTTTAAGAAAAAATAAGAAATGGTGGTAGTGTTTAAATAGATTACTTCTCATTTGGCTGCTGTTAATTACAGCCACCCGCCCACAAGCTGTTGCAAAGGTCCCCAGGAGATAATTCCCAACCTATTTATGGACTCTTTAGAGGAGAAGCTATGAGAATGTCTTTTTTTTTTTTTTTTTTTGTAATGTTATTCTCTTTAAGCTTTCGTTTTCAATAGCTCACAATTAGCTGCCCGGAATGAGGATGTATACTAGGCTAAATATGCAGGGGTCATAATTTTCTGACCTACTTCCTTCTTCACGTCCAAATAATGTGAAAGGAATTCCTTCCAGATCCTGTTTGTCTGCTGTGCTAATTCACAATGCCATCTTTTCAACTCTCTCGATTTCAAAGCGTCCTGTGATTTTAAAGTAGTAATTTCCTATTTGAAGGAATCTCTTACCGTGCCAACAGCAATGTTGGCGGAGTGGAAATGTGCTCTACACAACTCAGTAATGTGGAGAAAGTTGAGCTCGGGGATGAGGGAACAGGACAAAGACAGGCAAAATTTTAACGTGAAGGGAAGGATCTGGTATATCTATCTGTCTTAAAGAATGGGCCTTACTGATGGTTCTCATTTTGATAGTTTCTGCTTTTTACAGATTTCCATGAGAGTTTTTGTCTTCTTTATCAAAAAATCCATTGTATATGGCTCCCCTCCAAATAAGAAATATCTTGGTTTTATTCACCATTTTTTAGAGAGTAAAATTTTGTACCTTTCTCTTTGGCACCATATGTCCATTTTCGAAGTGAAGGGCTTCTAAGATCCCTCAAATGGCCTTGTGTTTGCCAGAGGGCAGCATGTGACACTCTCCCATCTGGCATTCAAGTTGCCACTTGGCTGCCACCTGAGCTGTGCTGAGGACTCTCGCCACTCCTCCACCATCCAGGACTATGGGACAAGTCCCTCCAGTCTCCTCCTGCCTGCTATCTCTCCTCCAGTGGCAGATGTTGAGGTGGGGAACACACTGAGAGCCAAGAATTTGCTATTAGCAGTTTGGCAGGGATTCAGATCCTTCTCCAATATAAGAATATTGGTGACACTTCTCCTTCCCCAACTCCTAGCTCTCTCTAAGCTAGCAAAACCGCTTCAGCTTGATTTCTTGCCTTTTCTCGGGGTACCATCCTGTCAGACTCAGATTGTCCACCCAGCTTTCCATCTTACCCCTTTTGAAGAGATCTTTGGTGGGTTCCTCTCTTCAATAAAAAACAAAGATGATTCATGCTGTCTTTAATCATATGAGCTTCAGTCCCTTGCTGAAGGGCTCTTGGTCTTTGGACGTGGAAACACTAGACTATTAAGCTATTGTAGTCTGAGTTTCATAGCAGAACCAGTAGACAGGATAAACCACAAGGGCTACTGGGAAAATAGATTGAAACTGTGAATGACTTTGATCACTATGATGAAGATAGAATAGCTTTAGAATTCTAGACTCCTATTAGTTTTTGAGTTAGAAGTGATCTTAATTTTATTCATTTATTTTGCAGACGGTGGAGCTGGGGGCATCCCATAGCTTCATTATACTTTGTTTATAAGCTGCTGCTGCTGCTCAAGGAAATTGATACTCTGCAGAAGCACAGGCACAGAATTTATTGTTACAAGTATTTCTAATTTATACGCATTGTTTAGAGTATACCCATTCATTCTGATCAATCTTAGGACCAAAGCATTTCATTTGAATGAGATCACACAGATGCTGAGATCCCCTCCAACAACATGTTACACACCAACGATATGCTTACTTTTAATACTTGAAAGTCCATTCTAATAGTTTTAGACAAAAATATTATACATAACCAGAACTATTGACTCATTTAACCCCACGTACTTAATATTTCTTTCAGAAATGTCAAGCATTAGGTACTGGAAATACACTAAGGAGCAAAGCAAGCCTCTTGATGTCTAACATGAGTGGCTTGTGTTTTGATTTAGTGAGCCGATGAGTATAATTTTAAGAACATAAATCCAATTTGTATTTTGTTTTTTTCCTTTTGCGTTTGTTTTAGTTTTGCTTTTCCGTAGCACATCATCCTTACAAGATGTTTGTTGGTACCCAAGTATCTTAGAAGGCAATTGGCTGTGAGTGAAAGAAAAGTCAATTAGATTCAAGGTGGCTTAAATAACAAAAGGAATCTGTTGGCTCAGCAATGAAAATGGCCAGCTGGAGGGTGGTTTCCAGCATGGTGTAAGCAGGGCTCCAGGTCTATGGCTCCCTGCCTCCTACAGCTCTGTCCAATTCCATGCATGAATCATGCTAGTCCCTGGCAGACTTCACTCATGGATGCAAAATGAAGACAAGAAAAAAAAAATCATAGCTTGATTCACTCTTTCTACTATGGAGGAGAGAAAGAATATTCGTATTTTAGGTTTCCATGTAAGGGTCTCCAGTTCACTCTAACCTAATTTGATTAGATCACTTGTGTAGACCTGAACCAATTACCACAGCCAGGGGGAACAAAATGTATAATTTGACTCAAACCATTGCAAAGCCCAAAATTTGGGATGGGGATAGAACCAGAATTGTACAAAGTCATTTAACTGGAGGGGTCGGGGCAGATACTTGAAATGAATCTGAGTACTATTTAGAAATAGGAAATAGATAATGGACATTAGACAGCAAATCACCAATTTTTTTTTGAATAGCTTTTTGGGTAGAACTGCATTAAGTTTTGTGGTTTTGGTAGTTATTTCTCATGGAAATTAGTCAACAAGTTCAAAATAAAATTTCATCAAAGAAATGTCTGGAGCGAGAAAAGAAAGGAAATATAAATATTCAACTCAAGAAGGCCAACAAAAATATCTATAAAACAGAAATATCTATAAAAAAAACCAAAGAAAAGTAGATGAAAGGGTCTAGTGAAAAGGTAAGCAGAAGTTAACTAGAAAAAGAAACGAACATGTCTCTATTAGGACCATGTTAAGTGACCTTCTCAAAGACCAATGCTATTCACTGAGGAAAACAAACAAACCAACAAAAAACAATGAGCTGGATATCAAGAGCAACCACAACCTGTGTGATGGAGGAGGGTCATCTGTCTATGTGTTACTTTCATTGGTTAATAAAGAAACTGCCTTGGCCCTTTGATAGGACAGAAAATTAGGTAGGTGGAGTAAACAGAACAGAATGCTGGGAGGAAAAAGGCAATGAGGTAGATGCTATAGCTCTCCTCTCCAAGATGGACGCAGGTTAAGATCCTTCCCAGTAAGCCACTACCTCTTGGTGCTACACAGATTATTAAAAATGGATTAATCAAGATGTGAGAGTTAGCCAATAAGAGGCTAAAACTAATGGGCCAGGCAATGTTTAAAAGAATACAGTTTATATGTTGTTATTTCTGGATGTAAAGCTAGCCATACGGGAGCCAGGTGGGAACGGAACCCGCTGCTCCTTTCTACACATGTGAAGACATGGAAGAGCTACCAAAGTGGCAAGGACTTGAGAATTAAGCTCTTAGAAAGAAAAGCACTACATGACAGACTCCATATTGGCCAGCTCTCCCACTGAAAGCACCCATCAGGTAGGAACCTGGCTGAAGGCAAAGAAGCTAGGCAGTTTTCAGAAGTGCTGGATGGAGGAGGAGATAACGGAGGAGAAAGAGAACTTGATAAGACCTGACAAGCTAATGGCACAAGCTAGAGTGGGGATTCAACAGAAGAAGGAGAGTTGCTCTGGTAAACACCCAGGTTTCCCACTGGGGCTCTTTTCAAAGACTCACTTGCACCCTCCCCTTGAGAGGCCAGTTCCCACAGGGAGAGCCTTGGCTTTGACTCACCTCAGCCACTTGAATTGAATGGCTCAAGGTCATGTGCAACATTCTTACTCCAATATTCAGGCAAAGTTAAATCTTTCTGCAGACAGAAAACACTACCTACACTTTCAAATTCTCTTTTTATATGTGATGTTCAAAATTAAAAAGAAAAGAAAACTGTCCGTTTAGAACAGACTTTAAGAGAAATGATTTAAATACGCTAAAATGAAACTCACAAGAGACCCAGTGTTGGCATTGTATTGGCTGTATTATGGAGAGTCATCAGCCATTTCAGCTAATCTGGACCTTCTTGGTTTTAGCACTCAGAATGCTGTCTCACTGAGCTTCATACTCTTGGGCAAAAGAAGGAAATCTGGCCACTTTATGCTGTGGGGAAAGTCACAATAATAATGAATATTACAAGAATGCTGATTGAAAATATGTAGGAATTTATGAGAAAACGAATAATTTTTAAAACATTTTATGTTTTTTTACTATCATGGTATGTGTGTAGGTGTGGAGGCGTGTATGCACATGTATATAGGTCAGAGGATAACTTCTATTGTGGATTCCCTGAATCAAACTCAGGTTCTCAGGCTTGCTTGGCAGGTGTCTGATCCACTGAGCAATCCTTCCAGTCTTATATTCAATTTCCAATTAATATAACAAAATTCAACAACACGAAGTTAGACAGAAAAAAAGTCAGCATTAAATATGCAAATTTTCCTGAACTAATCACTGATATGAATGGAGTTTTAATGAACTGGATTAAAAATTTAAGAATATACAAACATTATGTAAATAGGACTACATGTCAACTGAGGTGGAAAAAGGAACTAGCGGAAAATGCTATTAAACTAATTAGTTACAATACTAATAGAATATAGTTCTGTTGTTAACTCAAACTAGCCATGAAGAAAAGAGGTAGGCTGATTTACTTACACACCTTATCTCTATCCTTCACACACACACACAAAGAAAGAAAATGAAAGTAAATCAGATCATATCATCTCTTAAAGCAATATGACAAAATAATTTCAAGGAAACATTGAGCTGTTTGATTGCATACATAAGAATTAGGAACATTTGTAGGTCTCAAACAAACAGATGCACGCACACCATAAACCATATGCAGACATTAACTCTGCTCAATTAAATATTTTTATTCAAATCAACTATGACAAGTTTTTATGCTCTCCATTCATAAATAGTATTTATAATTCTAAGTTACACACATTGCAATGTAGATGAAAGGCATATGCTGGAAATTAATAAACAACAGCCAATCAAAACACTTACGGAAACATGCTCAACATTGTTGGCAATTAGAGGAACAGGAGCTAAGGCACCAATGATATGATGTGGCTTACATGTATCTGATTAGGCATAATTTGGTTCACACAGAATGCAGTGATATCACTAAGCAACCATAACTGTACTTAAGGGAACATTTGCTTGATAATCTTTTTAAATGTGGCAGTTTGGTGCTGCTTACCCATATCAAATCCTGCAGTGCTGCTATCTGCTGGCTTGGGGATGCACATGAAATATTTGACAAAAGTTGGTGGAAATGGAAAAAGGAGAATCTGTACTATCCATAAGAACTATATTATCTCAAATTAAAATAATAGGAGTAAAAGACAGCAATCATTTGACAATTTCAAAATGATCAGTATTTGACTCAGTTATTCACTTGCTACATTTAAATAAAGCTGTTCAATTCAGTGTAAACTTGTAATTATTGAAAAAATAAAATGTTATTAATCAGACTGCCTAAAAAAAAAAAAACAAGGTTGTTTGAGAATTTTATAGTCTCCATCTGTCTTTCTGTCTGACTACATAGAGACAAAAACTTGCAAAGTAGCTCAGTCTGGCCTTGAATTTATGGCAACCTTTCTCAGTCTCTCAGTTCTGGGATTAGCAATGTACCACCATCGCCAGATAAGAATTTTATGTTTTTTAGAAACTCTAATGGTATATTGCTTTATTACTTAACTCTTCCTTGTTTGAATTTGACATTGGTTGAATCGACATGCATGTCATATGAACTCATTGTATAAATATGAATTAATCTTATTTAATAAAGTTACAGACAAATCAGCTGTAACACATTGCTACAGGTGCTGTAAAACTGGGATTGCCTTGCTGAAGGTTCGCATGGTTTTTTGTGCCAGGGTCTCTGTGTGGCATTGTTATGATGATAAACAACTCACACTGCCTGACGGTCAGCTAACAGAGAACAAGGAGACTCTGTCCATGTTATGGGACATGGAAGATACTCACTATGTGTAGTGACATCAGCTCACAGCTTTCTAAGTTCCCCAAATGTCTATCGCCTGCACCAGGATGGAAGGCTGTAAAACAAACTGATAACAAGGGTGTTCCCTGAGTGGGACAGCTGCTGCTGATTTTGTTGCTTCCTTTGGGGTTTTCTGTAATTCCACATTTCTAAAATGTCTACAGTAAGCATGTTCTGTTTGCATCAGCATAGGAATATTATTCTAAAAATCATGCTTGAAACCAGTAAATCAGAAGTGGAGGTTACTTCTTTCAGTAAAGATAGGAACCTTTGGGTAGCACCCAACACTGCACAGCAGAGCAGAAAACTGCCTTATTTTTGCCTCTTATTTTAAATGTTATTTACGTGTTTTCTTTTTCTTAATGTCTAAGATTCACAGGTTCTTATTATTGGCCAGCACATTACCTTCTGATAAATCTTTACAATGAAATGACCCTGGAAAACATGACTATCATAAATTCTAACAATATAGAGATCCTTTCCAAAGGTCAGCAAACAGTATTCTTTCAAATCTTCAATCAGTATGTAACATTATTGGGTACGATGCCATAAAATAGTGATTCTCAACCTGTGAACCATGAACCATTTGGTAAAACTCTTTCTCCCCAAATATTTATGTTGTGATTCATAACAGTAGCAGAATTGCAGTTATGAAGTAGTAACAAAATTAATTTTACAATTGGGGGTCACCATGGAATGAAGAACTGTTTTAAAGGGTAACAGCCTTAGGAAGACTGAGAACCGCTGGTTTAGAGCAATATCTTAATGACATGAGAATAAACTGCAAATGACAGTCATCCATACCTGTATCCCATGATTCTGTGCGATGACCAGAGAGACAGACCAGAGAACAGAGTCAAGCAACACACAGAGCGACTTCCAGAGAGTAAGTTGCCCTGGTTTAAAATGTAGGAATTTACATAATAACATTCAATAAAAAGATTTTAAATAAACTATAATATTTTATCAAATTAAGAATAAATTTATTATATGTGTGAACAGTCAGGATGGAAGAAAACCAGCAATTAAAGAGCTAGAAAGAACTCTCTGATATTGAATATGTGATCATGGAAACAATGCAAAGTTTGGATTCTAGCTTTGGACAGGAAAGTGAAGTTAAAGAAAATGAGATATAACGGACCAAAGTAAAATGGCATGATTTATCAAGAATGTTCACCCCTAGAGTTCCAGAGATGAGAATGAAAAAAGCATGAAAGTATTTTCAAAGAAAAAATAAGATAAAAACTTCCATACTGAAAGACCTAGTGGGACAGAAACCTCAGTCAACAAATGGTACCCATATGGTCAACTGCTTCCACGTAAAGCCTGGGAAAGCTTGGGAAGTAATTCTAGACAGAAAAGAATAGAGGTTAGCATGACTTGTTGAGAGCAGCACTTTCTCTGATGGGCTCTTTGCTAGAGACAAACACATCCCATTTAAGAGAGACTTCCTGACTCAATTTTAACTGCCAAACTTTGCATCTCTTTTAAGAGGCCCTTCCACCAAACACCTAAATGGTGTTTGACATTTATGAATAGTTGACAGCATGCTTCTTGATAGTGGCAGGGACCTTGAAACACCATAGAGTTGTGGCAATAAACATGGTTCCAGCCAGTACCTCTGCCATGAAGCTAGACTTTCAGAAAGCTAAAGAATGGGCTGAATCCAGCCATCAAAGCCACGGCTTTAATCCTAGCCATATTGCTAAGAAAATTAGATTCATGTGGTCAGACAAAGATGTACAATAAAGACAGATTCAGATATAGAAAACCTCTAAATGTTTTATAGTGTGTTTAAAAATATATGTAGGCTTGGGAGATAAAGGAAAAGGATAAAGTCCTTAAAATGAAAAAGAAAGAAAGAGTAGTCTGGTGTGGTTATACACACCTTTAATCCCAGCACTTTGGAGGCAGAGGCAGGTGAATCTCTGTGAGTTCAAGGACAACCTGGTTTACAGAGTGAATTCCAGGAAAGCCAAAGATACACAGAGAAATCCTGTCTCCAAAAGGAATAAATAAATAAATAAATAAAAATAAAAGAAATAGAGTTTAAAATAAAGCCACATAAAGATAGAAAATATACAGAGAATCTGGATACTGTATGTTACTGTGTTTTCTTTTAATTGTTTGATGGCTAAGGAAAGAGCAAAAGCTGTTAAAAGCTATTTGATTATAAATGATGATGAATTAATCAAACATATATATTTTGAAAATACCTTGACTTCAAAATTTAAATCCAAAGGTATGTTACTTTGAAGAAGAGATTTTGTTTTTGTTTCCACAGGAAACGAGAGGCTATGAATTCATTCTGGGCTAAGGAAAATCATGTTTGGCCAAGGAAGACCCCCCTGAAGAATCTCCAATAGGAGAAGATGATCCAGATGATCCAACATTTCAGATGACTTCTGTTGGAGTTTCCTCTGAGTTCTGCATCCAGTTTCAAGACTGCTGACTGAGATGATTAAGCCTCACAGAATATCTAGACCATAATTCAAAATTTTCTTTAAGTCCCCATAAGATTATCAGTGCCCCCAATCAGCATGAAGTAGCTTAGAAAACCCCGCATTCCCTAAAAATGGATTATGGATCTTTGTCAACATTTGTTTAGAATGTTGGTTACAAGTTGTTATGGATAATGGACAGAAGAAAAGGTAACCAAAGGAGATTTGATTCAGAGTTCTTGTTTTGTTTTGTTTTTTAAAAAAGAGGGGTGAATGCTGTGAGACAATAGTCTGGACCCTGTCAATTGTATTTTAATAAAGTGCTGATTGGCCAGTAGTCAGGCAGGAAGTAGAGGAGGGGCAACAAGACCAGGAGAATTCTGGGAAGAGAAAAGGTCAGTCTGTGGTCATAACCCAGCCACAGAGGAAGCAAGATGAGAATCCCTTGCTGACAGAGGTACCAAGCCATGTGGCTAACACAGATTAGAATAATGGGTTAATGTAAGATGTAAGAATTAATTAATAAGCCTGAGCTACTAGGCCAACCAGTTTATGATTAACGTAGACCTCTGTGTGTTTATTTGGGACTGAACGGCTGTGGGATCTACCTGATGGGACAGAAACCTCCGTCAACAATTGAGATAGGGGGAAGGTAAAGGTTGACATGACTTGCTACCTAGCCCAAGGCAAAGGCACACATGACCATTCCCTTACTAAACTATTGCAAGATTCTTTGTCTGCAAAGTGTAACTCGGAGGTGGGGGGAGAGAAAGAATACATGCAAATAAAATACAAAAATAGAACAGATGAAAAGGGAAAGAATATTTTTAAAATTGATTTTATTGAGCTATACGTTTTTCTTTACTCCCCTCCCTTCCTCTCCCTTCCCGTCTACCCGCTCCGATGGTCCCCATGCTCCCAATTTACTCAGGAGATCTTGCCTTTTGTTACTTCCTGTATAGATTAGATCTATGTATATCTCTCTTGGGGTCCTCATTATTGTCTTGGTGAACTGTAGACTGTTTTTTTGTTTTATTTTGTTTTGTTTTATGTCTTAAAGCCACTTATGAGGGAATACACATGATATTTTTCTTTCTGGGTCTGGGTTACACCGCATCAATGTGATGTTTTCTAAATCCACCCATTTGCCTGCAAATTTCAAGACGTTATTATTTTTTTCTGCTGTGTAGTACTTCATTGTGTAAATGTACCACATTTTCCTTATTCATTCTTCAGTCGAGGGGCATTTAGGTTTTTTCCAGGTTCTGGTTATGACAAACAATGCTGCTATGAACATAGTTAAACATGTGTTTTTGTAGTATGATTGAACATCCTTTGGGTCTATACCCAAAAGGGGTATTGCTGGGTCTTGAGGAAGGTTGTTTCCTAATTTTCTGAGAAATAGCCATACTGATATCTAAAGGGTCTGTACCAGCTTGCACTCCCACCAGCAATGCAGAAGTGTTCCCTTTACCCCACAACCTCTCCAGCATACATTGTCATCAGTGTTTTGGATCTTGGCCATTCTTACAGGTGTAAGATGAAATCTCAGAGTTGTTTTGATTTGTATTTCTCTGATGGTTAAGGATATTGATCATTTCCTTAAGTGTCTTTCAGCCATTGTAGATTCTTCTGTTGAGAGTTCTCTGTCTATACCCCATTTTTTTTTTTACTGAAATATTTGTTCTTTTGATGACCAATTTCTTCAGTTCTTTGTATATTTTAGAGATCATCCCTCTGTCCAATGTGGGGTTGGTAAAGATCTTTTCCCATTCTGTAGGCTGCTGTTTTGTCTTGTTGACCACGTTTTTGCTTTACAGAAGCTTCTGAGTTTCAGGAGGTCCCATTTATTAATTGTTTCTCTCAGTGTCTGTATTACTACGGCTTCAGTTCTTTTCACATTTCTGTTGTAGAGAACAAGTGTGTGCCTTCCTTCCTATGAAGCAGCTGGGGACAGGAAGTCAGGGTAGCCACACGGGTGATAAATTCATGTCATGGAAAGAAGAGTCACCCAGAGAGGCGTTTCCTCAAAGCACAAAGGTTAAAGTTTGTGAAACCAATAGGAGAATGGGTTATCAGGAAAGTGGTGAGGACATCTCAGGGTGACAGTGGCATAGCTGTTCAGTAGGGAAGGAAGAAGAACCACTTAGATGAGAGTGTGTAAGTGAACTGTTAAGGTGTGTGTGTGTGTGTGTGTGTGTGTGTGTGTGTGTGTGTATGTGTGTGTGTGAGCGTTCATGTGTGTAAGAGTCTAGGAAGGATATCTTCTTGAAAAAGTATACAACTGGTATTTACACGATGCTTCTGGCCAGGACTATGAGTGTAGGGATGTAGTTCAAATACCTGCCTGACATACATAAGGTGGTCCCGGGTTCAATCTCCCTGCAACACACACATATCCAGCAAAATATTTAGAATATGTAACATATTGAAAATTCAGAGAAAAGTTAGAAGTCTAAGCAAAGAAAAAATTCAGGCAATTTTCAACTTTAAGAAATACTAAAATCATTACAGGAACGAAAACATTCCCATTATGCAACAATTAAGTCACAGACGCCAGTTCTATAGTTACAGTTATAATGAGATACTAATAATCAGGAACTTAAACAAAAGCTACTATATGGGGAAGAGAGTGGGAATGGAACTGAAGGGTTTAATCACACACACACACACAGACATGAACATACACACAGTGTGTGGGTGTTTGCCTGCATGAATGTCTGTTCCACCGTGTGCCTATAGCCTGAGGAGACCAAACAGGGAGTTAGCTTCTCTGAGACTGGAGTTAAAGATGGTTCTGAGCCACCATGAGGGTGCTGGTAATTAAAACTGGGTCTTCTGGAAGAGGAGTCAGTGTTTTTTATCAACGAGTTCTCTCTCCATCTCCACCCCTGGTTTAATGTAATATAGAAAATGTGTTTTCTGTACTTGGAAATCAGTAGGTGGTATAAGAACAAATCAGTTCAACCTATAGAAGCCAAAGCCAGACAAAAGCATTGAAATAGTTTTGGAAAACACTTGCGTCTGCAAAGTAGGATTTAGTGAGGGATGTTGGGGACGGGCTGCTCACATGTGTCTGGACTTATCTCTAGACACCAGAGAATTAGTGTGTCCCAAGTTCTATTAACACTTAAACCCGGCTCTTTTCCTAGGACTTGGCTCTTCAGATTCTGTCAACTAGCTATTTTATTATGGTATCTCAATACTCATTGGTGTGTTGGCTGATGTAAAGGAAATTTAATCCCAATCAATCACTGTATTGACACTTTCTCTGCCTCTCCTGGTAACAAAGGGAAGCCTGCTGGGATTTCTCAGAGCTGCCTGTACGGATTTCTCAAAGTTGAATTCGAGTTAGATGGGCTGCCCAGACAATTAAAAAAGAAGAAAGAAGAAGAAGAAGAAGAAGAAGAAGAAGAAGAAGAAGAAGAAGAAGAGGAAGAGGAAGAGGAAGAGGAAGAGGAAGAGGAAGAGGAAGAAGAAGAAGAAGAAGAAGCAGCAGCAGCAGCAGCAGCATCTTTTTGGCCTCCTGGTTTCAAGGCCTAGTCTTTCCCCAGCTAGTGTACTGACACAGAGCTGGCAGACTGTCACCCCATTACTCCACAGCCTGGCTTTGACACTGACAAAATGCCCTGGGGTCACTGAAGGATTAAGTCAATGCAATCATTAGCATTGGCACAGGAAGTATAAACAGGGGTTCAGGGCAGCCTGGGAGATATTTACATGCCCACTTCTTTGAGAGCTGTAGTTGGATAGCATGGATTAGACCACAGTAGGTAAATGGACACCCCAGAGAGAGGACAGGGGGCAGAAGCATTGCAGCCCTGCAGTTAGCGCAGAGGGTCTTTGTGTCTGCTTGATACCTGCCATACTAAGAAGAGAGAAATTTTAAAATGTGTTATTTTAAAATGTGTTACTGTTTTCAATTTAGAATTTTATTTAATTAACACAATTTTCAGAAAAGTCTTAAAGTTAGCATACAAGATGGGTTCAATCCTGGTATTTTCGTAAATAGACCTCTTCTTCTGTTGTACTCATTTGCCCTTCCCTCCACTGTCCTCCCCCGCCCCCACTGCCCTTCCCACCCACGCTGGTCCCTGGTCACTCCTGAACAGTCTGGATTTAGATACTTATGGGCAAGAGACAGCAACTGCTCTTCTGCAACTTATTTGTCCTGAACTAAAGGAGTCCCTTGCTAAATCTTGGGAGAGGAAACTGAACATTCTGAGAGTTTACCCAGGGCCGTTTGCCAGCTGAGAAAAAAAAAAAAAAAACCCTAGTCTGAGTTTCAGGCCCATAGGGCAATACATAGGCAAGATTGCTTTGGCGCATTCGGGAAAAACAAAACAAAACAAAATGGTAGCTTCCTGTTTCCTTCTTAGCTCTCTCAGCTCATCCAGGTGGAATTCAGGAGAGGCTGGAATTTAGCTTGCTTTCATGATAATTAATGATAATTAATTTCAGATAAATTAATGAATGTTAGTGTGTGTTCAAAGCAAAATGTTTAGAGAAGACCTCCCACAGCCAAATCATCTTTACTTCTTCAGGAAAATTAAGATAAATAAAAGAATAAATAAATAAAAAGGAAGTCTTTTTTTTTAAAGTCACATCTTTCTTAAGATTTATTTTTATTTCATGTGCATTTGTGTTTTGCCCGCAAGCAAGTCTGGGTGAGATGGAGACAGTTGTCAGCTGCCGCGCAGGTGCTAGGAATTGGACCCAGGTCCTCTGAAAGACGAGCCAATCTTTTCAGCCATCAGTAGTAGGGTTTTTAAACTACTGAATAGTTAAGGTTTGCTCTAGCTAACTACTGACAAAAATGAGTGATTGAGGACATGCCTTCCATAGTGTTAGGAACTAAGAACGTTGAATAATGATACAACCTTACTGAGTTCACAGCCAGGTTAAAGGTTTTCTTTGTCATATGGGTTGCATTGGGCCATTTGATTTAAACAAAACAAAACAAAACAACAACAACAACAAAAAAAAAAAACCCAACAACTTCACTTTTCCTGGCAGTGCAGAACTTGGTAGTCAACTGACTTTAGAGCAACATGCCTAAGTTCTGTTGTGGCTACTGTGATTCTCCATGTGTGAGAAAAACACTGCGGTGGCAGGAGACAAAAAGAGAACGTGAGAGACTCCTACCAGAGATGGTTGGAAGAGCAGGCCCAGAGACTGACTGACAAGACAACGGCCTCATTTCCGCAAGGGAAGATACCTCCTGCTCCATTCTCTGCTCCTCCTCCTCCTGCAGGGGCTGTGATCCTTCTTCTCCCAAGTCTCCAGGGTCCATTTTGCCTTGGCAAGATGCCTGCTCCCCACATTGGAGAAGATGCCAATGCTGGGCCCTTCTCCTCCTGAAATGATGCCGATGGGTCCTGCTCCTGAACTGAGGACACCCATGGAAGGCCACATGCCTGTGATGCCTGGACTTCAATGATGAGACCTCCAGCTGGCTCTATGATGGTGCCCACTCAGCCTGGCCTGACTGGGCCAGACAGATAAGAGCAGAGGGCTCTTAATCAGTTTCGTTATCTTATTCTGTTTCACCAGGAGATCACTATTCTAAACCTGAGCATTTTTTGTTGTTTGTTTGTTTGTTTTGTCTGTAGTTGTATGGTGAGGAAGACTTCCCTGCTTCCTAGCAGAGGATATTTTGGAGGGGAAAAGGGGGGATAAAAAAGAACAGTTTTCACTTGTATTGTGAACTGTTGAAATAAAATTGTCAGCTGTTTTAGTTAAAACAAAAAAGCAAAAACAAACAAAACCCTTAACTTCTCCCATACTCAATTTCCTGCTGCAGGTTCTTATTTTGATACACACACACACATCAAGCAAAGAAGAGGATGCACTTAGTTGAAGAAAAGGAAAAAAAGAAATCTATGTGATTATAGGCTTTATCTTCTCTTGAGTTGGTGAGACTTGCAAACCCTCACTTTCTCAGTTGGGAATGAATGGTCAACATTTGCTCTTCTGAGTCAAGATCATCTGCTCTTCCTTTCAAGAAAAGGGCAGGAGTTACCCACCAGACTCAGAGTTTGTGCATAGTTGGCTGTGCAGTTTCCGCTGTTCTTTGGAACCAACAGTGTATATTTTCACAGTCCGCAGACACAGACAAAGTTCCAACTCTTCTGCTTTGTTAAAGGGCAGTCTGTGTGTCTCAGTTCAGGACTGCAAAGCATTGTGTGACGAAGATTGTCACCGAGTGAGTCACGCTGCCTCCCTTATTCCCAGGTCCCAGCCCAGGTGGTTTCAGAGGCCTGGTCAGAGGGAGACAAATCTCACCTCATCCTAACTCACCTTGCAGCTGGGAATCACATCATTGCTAAAATCCAGTATTTTTGATCCTATTGGTCTTTTACATTCATATGATTAATTTAACAAGGTTTAGTTTTTATAGGATAAAATATCAAAAAAATCTTTTGTATTTGTAAGTTATTTAAAATATAGTCAATCCTTTAAAATAAGTAATTATCTTTATTTTTTAAAGAAAATTTCCAATGACAGATTTTGTTTATTTTGGTTTTTAAAGCTGTTGCATGAGTTCTAATTGTTCTTAATAATAATAGAAACACAGAGTCAGATATCGGGGCAAATGCTGAAAGGTCAGAGAGAAAGGAACAAGCCACAACCAGCTCTTACCTGGCTAACTCCTGAGTCAAAAAGGGGCTGAACCCTGTCTCCTCCCGCCTTATATTTCTTTCTGTACCTTGCCATATCACTTCCTGTCTGTCTGTACAGACCTCCAGACCTCTATGGTTCACTCGAGGCTACCTCTGCCCTCTGATCTTCAGGCAAGCTTTATTTGTTAGAATACAAACAAGATATCACCCCCCAAAAATAAAACAAACCTCCTTTAGTGATACCATTTTGGAAACAAGCACCTATTTCCAAAAGAAAAAAGAAAGAAAGCAAGCAAAAAATTCCACTTCCTGTTTCTTTTCCCTTCTCCCCTTTCCCTCGTTTACTACTTTTTCCTTCTTTTTGTCCTTCCTTCCTTCCTTCCTTCCTTCCTTCCTTCCTTCCTTCCTTCCTTCCTTCCTTCCTTCCTTCCTTCCTTCCTTCCTTCCTTCCTTCCCTCTTCATCTCCTTTAGTTTTCTGCTTTTGAAGCAGTCTCACTGTGTAGTCCAGGTTGGCCTTTGCTTCATGACTTTTCTGAGAGAAACTGTTTTTATTCACCTCATACAAATAGGCCAATGTCAAACCAAATAAACTCTTTAACTCAAGTCCAGCTTGCTGCTCTGGTGAGTTTCTGGAGTCACTTGCAGGAACATGGATGAGGTGTTATTTACTGAAACATGAGTGACTCAAAGGCAGCTGCATTCCTGAAAATGGTTGGACCCCATCATGGGTAAAAAACTGTACCTCTGAAGTGTTTATGCAACTAGCAAGCAGCTACCTCACAGCCGCCTCTCTTGAAGAACTGTTTACTGCTTACGGAACCACAGGCAGGGCTGTGTGAGTCTTGTAAATTGTGTAAGCCTCTTAACGGGCTGCTTTCTTATGGTTTGTGAACCCCACAAGTCTCTTCCATGGCTGCACGATGGAAAGGTTTAATCTGTATGAGACAGCTACAGAGCATCCCCTCTTGGATGTTTCCTGAGCTTCGGAAGGAGTGATACAATGTATCATATTTTCTTTCATGGATGAACATGAGGCCATTATGCAACAGTCTCTTGCTCTCAGTAGTTTGGCAAATTTCAAGTCTCCGCAGTAACAGAGCTCACTGCAAAAAGTAGCTTCCTGGCTCAAAGGAGAGAGCAGCAGTAATCTACTGAATTAAATATAAGTGTTAGTGGGGAAATTCTAGAACAAGACTATAGAGAGGCACATTATAAAACACACAATAGCAATAGCTTGCCCCATTAAACCTAGGACCACTCTCAGGATAACTTTATCTCCGGTTTAGGATACCAAACCCAAACATGGATTCTCTTCTGTAGAACAGGCCTTACATCCAATTGAGAAGTAGTTGATTGAACCTATATAATTGTACCACTATTGTACCAAAGGGTATGTGTGGCCTGATATTTTGTAGTATAACACACACTCCACAGCCAAGTAGGGCCATTGGTGAAAACCACCACCCAGTAGTCTGTATAGTATCACTCAAAACTTTGGAAAGTAACCAGAGAAGGTCTTAGAACCACATCAGTTATAACATGATCTTTCCATGTCCTGCAACCAAAGTGTGCAGCATCTACAGCAAGAGGAAACTACTAATCAGTTCTTGACTGTAGCAAGGATTAGTATCAATACTTCATATATTGTATGCGATCTTCTCAGCCAACAGTCTGAAAGGATGCAAGCTCCTGGGTTGTCAATCAAAAATTTAAAGGGTCTTGGGAATGTCATTTTTCCTTCTAGGTGCATTGCAAAACCATTTCAACAGCTGTTTTTTACTTATTAATGTAGCTGATTTTTTTTTAAATCTGTAAGACACCCAAGAGTTATCACTATGTCATGGGGCCTTTTAACATAGTGTGGGAAGGATTGCTGAAGTTTCATCAGTGTCCATTCCAAGCAAGTAACAATTGGTCTTGCAATTCAGTAACTAAGTGGCTTAAAGAAATAAGATGGCCCAGTGGAACTGGTTAAAAAAAAAAACAGCCTATCGTTGGTGTCAATTGGTTTGTTAGAAGAGCAATGCTAGGTATAGTAGCATGGATGGGAGACCAATGTGTTGTTTCTTTAGCCTTTGATAATACATAATCATTCTTCATGAATGATACTACCTTCTCATCTTCCAGAAGTATCCTTGGGCTGGTGTATATCTCCTGTTACAGGCTCAGTGGGACTGGTTCACATTGCTCTGCCCACTCACTCCTAGGGCAAGGGATATCAGGATTGTACATTCTCCTGCCAGGCCCACCATGTGAGCCAGCTCTCAAGTCTGATATGGTCTGGACTGGCACCTCGGCCACCCTAACTGCTGGAAGGTAGGACAATCTGTGTCCGCAGTAGACTTTCTTGAAAGGGAGAAAGATGCATAGCATACTCTTGGAGCAAAACTGGGCATTCCTAATGCAAGATTAATTTCCTCCGTCTATACTGTTGTCTCCTATACATCTATTCACAGCTTCCCCTTGCATCTGGTGTTTTTGGAATCACCAAAGGGAATCAAGACACATTTGGCACCGTAATGGGCATGGCCTGCACCCCTTTGTCTTAAACACACCTTGTATCCCTTTGGTGAATTGTTGCTTGAGCTTTAAAGTTCCCCAGAAACTCACAGACACTAAACTTTGTCAATTCCTTTTCCTAGGGAACTCATGCTGTTGGTTGGATAATGCTCTTGTACACAGTAAAGATTTGTTACTCATATTGGTTTATTAAAACACTGATTGGCAAGTATCCAGGCAGGAAGTATAGGTCAGGTGACCAGACTAGGAGAATTCTGGGAAGAGGAAAGGCAGAGACAGTTACAAGCCAGTAGAGGAAACAAGATGAGAATGCCTTACTGAGAAAAGGTACCAAGCCATGTGGCTAAACATAAACAAAATGTTTGGGTTAATTTAAGTTGTAAGAGCTAGTTAATAATCAGCCTGAGTTGACAGGCCAAGCAGTTTATAATTAATATAAGTCTCTGTGTTTCTTTGGTACTGAATGGCTGTGGGACTGGGCCATTGTAGAAACTTCCATCTACAAGCTTGTTTCAACTAGACACAAATATTGTCACATTTTCTTTCCTGTGGCCTGGACAGACACTGCTGCCTTTATGTCCCTCATGTCTTTACTCTCCTCCTGAGATCATCAGTATCTTACAAACTCAATTTGCATAAGAGTCTGAACCATCTAGAACCCCAGAGCCTCTCCAGTCTGGGAAAGGCCATGTCTGATCACACACTGATTCCTGGGCCCTCAGTATATTCTCTAGTCCATCCGCTGTCTGTGGGGGCACATCTGCATTTGTATGGTAGACTCCACTCATCTAGGGGATGTGCCATTTAATAATACACGGAGGAACATGACCACTTGGGAATTCCTCTCATGGATGCTACACTCCACACTCAGATAGCTCAGTCTTTGTGACATATTTTATAGCAAAGGCCATGCAATTGTCACTATAGCAAAGAAGTCATGTCTCATACTACATGGGAAAAGATGGCTGTGATGGGGTTGTCCCCTGTGTTTGCTCACTCTCATATGGTCCAGCATCACTTGTATGTCTTACCTCCCTCAGAGGGGCCATGAAACTTCAACATCTGTGATTCTGTCGAGGCACTGTTCAAGTACCAATTGTTGTGCAGTTATTTCTGGGAAGGCTATTTCTATTCATCCCAGATAAATTAAGAACCAAAGAAACTATTCACATGTCCAACTCCTTGAACACATGTGTTTCCTGGCGTTACATATATACAGGCACGTGGACACCCATGAGACAGCTGCAACTGCACCACTGAGAAGTCCTACCCCATCACGGCTGATAAATGATGGAAGCTGGCAGCTTGCAGTATCTCTGCTACCCGGAAGCTCTGCATCCCTCAGGCATCTGTTGATTGTGTAGCACCAGGAAGGGTTTTTTGACCATCTCAGATATACAAGGTGTTTTTAATTTCATGAACCCGGTGAATCTCCTCTCTGTACAATTAAACCAGAGAATGTTTCAAACAGGAAGAACTAACTACACAATAACCATCCATGCTGAATCCATTTGCCCCAGCATCCTTAGCAATTATATTATAATTATACACCCTACCATCATACTTAGGAAAAAAATTTCTCATTGCTTTTTTTTTATGTATAATCAAGCATTTACACCTTTTCAAATGAATTGTTTTAACTTAGTTCCAAGATTTGAATTATGATTATATATATTATAAATATTCACATATAATATATATAAAGGTATATATGTTTGAAGTATATATGTGATTTTAATATGGTTTTGTATATATATAAAGATTTGAGGTATATATTTTTATATATATTTATACCTTGACTATATAAACATTTTATTTATATGTAAATATAAATATATAGTTATATTTATAACTATATAGTTATATGTGCTGCAAATTATACACCTCAGAATACATATGAAGGTTTATATATGTGTACTTAATATATATACATATATAGATACACGTACACTCTCAAGACACATACATGTATATTTGGTTTGAGAGATGGTGAGTACTTATTTCTAACTACAATTAAATATTTTTGGGAAAATTATGTAGCACTATAAGATTTTGTAATACAAGTTGTACCTGTGTGCTTGCCCTCTATTGGTTTTTGAGTAATATATTTCGGGTTTTGTCTTGCACAAGACATTTGATTATTAATTTGTGTTTCAAAAAATTTCCCTATTATAACGAAATAGTCAAGGTTATCACTCCTAAAGGGCTGATGCTATACAGTTTATCAGCTTTAGCACTAGATCTAAGAGAAATGAGATCCAACTGTGTTTGGCTTTGAACACTGTAGGACACTGATTTTTAAAAGGGAATTGGTATAAGGGAATTGATAAAAATGAACAAAAGTTTGGGCAAGAAATAGAAAAAGAATGAATTTGACTCAGGGGGCATAGTTTAAACTGAGGATCACAGCTAGATAAACATGTACCAATAGTTGTCTCCTGCTCTGTAACAGCTTCAAACAGCATGATTTATTAGCTCGCTGTTGCTGTGGGCAAAGTTCTAAAGTCCAATTCAGCTGCTATTGCTGCTTGAGCATCGTTGAGGGCAGTTACCTGTGTTAGCTAGGGCTCATCTGAGGCTTGCCTGGGGAAAGTTCTGGTTCTAACCCAAGCAGTAGTTGACAGGATTTGGTTCTCCATACACTGTCAGTCTGAGAGGCTCAGTTCCTTGCTGGTTGTGGGCCAAGCTTCACTTATCTGTCACATTAATTACTTCAAAACATGACGACCAGTATGCTAGAGTCAAGAAAGATAATCCCCGAGCAAAAAACTTTGCACTTTCATGGGACATTATTATATATAGCCCATCATTTTTTGCTGTGTTCCAAAGGTAAGACACAAGCCAGCAATCTCATCTGCGCTTCAGGTGTCGGGTTGCACAAGAACACAAGGATTAAGAGGGAGACTTTAGGGTCAGTTCGTCCTAAGAATCAAGGAAAAGAAAAACATCAGTAATAAATAAAGATTATTTTTTTTCCTCTGAAGAAATGGATGAGCTTGAGTAATTATCTTCATTTTGAGTGAAGGCATCATCTTTCCTACTGATTTCCAACCTGAACTTCCCACTCAATTAGACCGCAGAACCTATACCATTTCCCACAATCACTGTTGCTTCTAGAATACATGGCTTCTTCATGATAGGATCTCAGATTCATTCATGTGAGAGTCTTGGATAACACCAAGGTTGTGGACCCCCAATCAAGCTTGGCAGAGTCAGCCAAAGCTAGGCCAAACGGAACTCAAAGTGCTGTTTCAGAACCTTCATGGATTCTTTTAATTTTAATCCTCATTCAATAGGAGAAGAGTTCTCAGAATGGCTCTAATTATCTACTACGTTTCTAAAGAGGTAGGCTCCTGCATAGTTGAAAGGGACTGAGCATCTGAAGGTGTCCTTCTGCAAGCGTAGGGGTTGGGACATTACCATTCTGCTAGAATGGTGTTCTAATAGCAGGAGCGCCCTGCCTCTGGAAGGAAGGGAACTTTACAAATCGGATCACTTCTGTCTGTGTTCTTCATTCCTCCACCTCATCAGCACAAATCTGACAAAAGGCTTTGAAAATGACACGGGATGAGGATGGGAGAGAAGCTCAGGCAAATCTAATCAAGCATTCTTGTCTGCTAACTTCAAAGGGAAGCCAAGCTTTGAGGAACATGTGTACGAACTTTGCAAGCTGGAGGCTTAAGCCATGTTATGACAGTTTTCCTGTGTGCGTAGCATCTTGAAGTGTTAGGAGCATCTAATGAAGCCATAGGAAGCCTCGGGGCTGGGAGTCCTGGACAAGTACTATCTGACTAATTGCTGGCCAGCTCTGGGGATGTTAGCAGCAATCACACGAAGTTGATAGATTATCTGGAAACTCTGTGTGAAGTGCTTGCTCTTCAAGCCATCATTTGATTATGTCCTCATCGGCTTGAACAAGTCAACCACTGTCCTCTTATTACTTATTTATTTTAGGTGTGTATGTGTGTGTATGTCTTTGTACATGGAAGAGGTCAGCTTCTGAAGCTGTTCCTCAGGAGCCACCCACATTGACTTTTGAAGCAGGGTCTTTCACTAGAACCCGCAGTCCACAGGCCAAGGCTAGCTAGGCTGGCCAGCTAGTCCCAGGGATCCTTCTGTCCAGCACTAGGACTACAGCTCACACCATCATGTCCAATTTTTCACTTGAGTCTTCATGTTTGCATATTAAGCACCTTACCACCTAAGCTATCCCCCTGGTACCTCATTTTTAAAATAGATTAATAGGACAGATAAAAAGCTGAAGAACTATTATTTTTTATTGCCTAAGAGGTGCTTGAGATGAGATGCGTTTGGATAAGATACACATCATCTAGTTAGGCAGAAGCTGTGCTGTGAAGGAGATGATGGAACCCTGATGCACGAGTAGAGGGCGCTGGCTCTGATACTGTCTTAGGACAATCTCAGGGGTGAACCCAACTCAAATTGTCCTCCCAGTAATTGTATGGTTTACTTATTTTTCCTTTTTAAGTGTCTTTGTGTATCAAAATGGTAGCATTGTATCAAGCAAGAGTACTCTGTAGTTAATAATTGTTCACAGATTCATTGAGAAGAGTGAGTTTGAGAGATTGACAGGTATGGATGACTACGTGTGTGTGTGTGTGTGTGTGTGTGTGTGTGTGTGTGTGTGTGTGTGTGTAGCCACTATTACAATACAGTGATGGAAAAGGCTGCTTCCTTCCTTAGGTTTTCAATATTAAGCAGAGATGATGCTGACATCATCATTCTAGACGTGCTGGGACATCACCATTAAGTAAGAGGTTGGCAGACCTGGAAGGATTAGAGAGGATTCAGCATCTAGTCATGACAGTCTAGGATTTGCTCTCTCCCTTTGGTATTTTATCCCTGAGTGGTACAAGGTTTTATGGAAGGCTTGCTTCACTTTTAGGGCCTTGAAGCTTACCTCTCTTCATCTAGGTGACTGTGCACTAGGACTGAGGGAGAATGGCGTGAGTAATGCCTTTCTAGGGCTGCCTCCATGGCTGTGCGTTACCCAACTCTAAGCCGCCGCTCCCATCAAAGGGGTGGTATCATAAAAGTCGTTCAGCAGATCAAACTGAAGTGGTAAAAAAGAGGCACTAGTTACAATTTTACAAAAACAAGACAAGTCGCTTTGACTGGGGTCTAAGTTCCCATAAAAAGATAAGCAGGTTATAAGGAAGGAAGGTCTTTTAAACTTTTGCATCATTCCTGTGTAAGGAGGCTCAGGAGACTGACCTATTTATACGGAGGGGTGCAGTGACAGCTAATGAAGAGCACATGTCCACAGAACATGTGTTCCATGGACAGCACTGTGAATGCAGGGGTCTCCAAGGTCAGGCCTTTCCTTCCAAGTATGTAGAACCAGAAAATAAGTCTACATGGCGGCAGCTGCTAAGGAATTTAAGGATAGTGGAATTCTTTACTATCCAAGCTTTACAGGTGACTGAGGAACCTGGTTTGCATGTCATAGGCTTTTGGAAGAACTTGCTCAAGAGATACCCCCATTTCTTCCATTTTTTCTAACTCAACAAGAAGGACTTTTTTAAAAAAAATATTTGTTTTACTATTATTGTTAGAATTTCATACCTAAGTACTGTATTTACGTCATTTACTTCCCATACTCTTTCTCCCTCTAACTCCTCTCGTCTCTCTTAATCCCTCTCAACGTCATGACCTCTTCTTTGTTTTACACATGTGTGCACATATGTGCACACCTACACCCACACCCACACACAGATACAAACACAACCTCCTGACTCCATTTAGTATTGTACATGTGTATACACATGTAGGGATGAGCATTTGAGTTTAGACAGCCTATCCGGGGACTCGCCCATGGCGACAACTGATTTTTTTTTTAAAGCAGCTGTTATTTATCTGTAATTGCTCATCTAGGGGTGGGGCCTTGTGGATCTGGGATGGGGTGTCAGCTGGTGTTGTCATTGTACTGGTCTTGTTCTCACTGTTAAGCTGTCGTGAGTGCAACCCAAACTATGTCAGCATAAGAAATGGCTCTATTAGAACGAGAGTGATAGCTTAAAGTATTTTAGTGAGCTTGGTGAGAGTTAGTTTAACTGAAGCTTGGTTAAAAGAAGTTTTCAGTGAAAGTTGAACTTGAGGTTGTAAGTCAACAAACCAAAGACAACTTAAAGTTATCAAGGATAAAAGTGCCAAACGGGTGAGAAGAAATGAGTTCTGCATGCTGAAAACAATAATAAAAAAACAGCTGTCAAGAATGTTTCTCCCAACTTTTATGCAATGTCTCTTTCTCGGTTACATTTCTAATCTATGTGTATACTCTGTTTAAAAGATCACAAGTGTCTCCATGGACCTCGCCATCTCTTGTTCTCCGTAACTTTGGCTTCAATTTTTACCATTTCCCTCTTAGAGTAGTCTTTAGTACTTAATCATTTTTGATTTTTTAGGCATCCTGGCGACAACTGGCAAGGCAAGCCTTCTCTCCTGGTTCTTGAGCCTGCTTCTAACCTCTGACCTCCTTGTCTTCAGGATCCACCACTGCACTCCCGCAGCCATCCTCACGATTCTGTCTCATTTCCTGTAGATTTCTGGGTTCTAACCGCTCACATTGGGCTCCATCTCCACACCTGCACTTTTCTCACTCCTATGCTGCCTGAGCACCCTCACCTTTTTGACATTTCCCCAGGTTTCTTCTCTTCATGCTCTCCCTTCTCCCTCCTGCTGGTCCTATCAACACATGGTTTACCGGGATGTCTGGTTTCAGGCTTCCATTGTATACTCTATTTCTCTCCTCCAAGAGTGTCTTCACTTCACCCTGGACACCTTCACACTGGAGGTCCAGACCCGTAGGCTTCCTGCCTTTAGTCTGCCTTAATCTGATCAGCTTGCTTATACAACAGGTACTACAAGACACTCAATACTTAGTAGTAGCATTCAATAGCATGTCGCATCAAATTTCAAGAGCTCTCAAGAGCTTTGCTCTTCACACTGCTGCCTTCTTTCTCACTTTCCCACCCTCTGTACTTTGGAGGGTCATTATCTCGCTTCCCCCAGGGCAGTCCTGGTTTATGTTTGGCTCTAACACAGTTTTTAACTGTGTCACTTTTATTCTCAGAAGTTCTACTAAGGGAATAAATCATCTGCTCCATCTAGAACTTTTGTCATGATGGTGTTTGATGTAGATTTCTTGCAATTCTCTCTGTTTTAATTACCTTCTTGTTTGTCAGTACCGGCACACATGATGCTTCCTGTGAATTCCTTCCCCTCCCCACCCTGGCCTCCTTATCACAACTCTCGCGTCTATCACACTTGTGCTTAAGACCATACAAAAGCCTTTCCATTTTCTCTGGTCAGCTAAAGTTCTCCATAAACATTAACCTATTGAGCCAGTTGCTCAAGGTCTTGTCATACAGCTATGAGGGTCTTAGTTCTATGGCTGTAAATAGACAGCATGATCAAAGCTACTCTTATAAAAGTAAACATTGGAGTGGGGGCTGACTTACATTTTCAAATGTTTAGTCCATTATCATCATGGCAAGGAAGATGGTGGCACACATGGAACTGGAGAAGCAGTTGGTAACTTTACATCCTGATTTGCACATAGAAAAGAGAGAGATTAGGCCTGGCATGGGCTTTTGAAATCTCAAAGCCCCAGTGACACACCTCCTCCAACAAAACCACACACTCTAATACTTCCCAAAACAATTACATCAACTGGGGACTAAGTTTTCAAATGTATGAGCTTTTGAAAGCCATTCTTATTCTAACTACCACAAGGTTGTTCCGCTTCTGTGCTAATAAACATGGCCACATAAAATCCAGGATTAAATTTTTGTGCATGTGTATATAGTGACTGTCTATGCAGGCATGTGTGCTCTCTCCTGTGTGGGTACACATTTGTGTCTCTGTGCCTGTGTGGAGGTCTGAAGTTGATATCAGGTATCTTTGTACACTTTAATTTTGAGTCAGAATCTCTTGGTGAACCAAGAGCTCCATAATTCCAGCTAGTCTAGATTTATAGCTTGCTAGAAAAATTCCTTGTCTCTGTCTCCTGAGTACTGGGATTACAGGTGGCCACCACGGTTGCCTAGCATGTACATGGGTACTGGGGATTCGAACTCGAACCGTAAGCTCTGTGTTATGAGCACTGTGTTCATGAAGCCATCTCCATAGCACGGACGCCCAATTTTTAAATCATGTATTGGCCATCATCTGTTTATGATTCAAGACTGTTACTCCTTTTTGCATTCATGACTCAATTAATTGTTAGATAATACTTAGAGATTAAAAATCGCAAATAAATAGTTTAACGATGACAGAACAACATTTTGATTTTATTTCTTCTACTTCTGATCCAAGGTTACACACATCCAGGAGTCATTTGTGACCTATTTCTTAACTTGAAGTGTTTCCAGTGTGAAATAATTTTGAGTTGAACTTCTTGATATCATCCCTTGGAGGAAGAATCTGGCAGTTTCTATAGAAAAACCTCACTCTAGATGTAAAACATTTGGAAGCAAAACTGCCCTTTTGTCATATCTAATAAGCAAGCAATGATGAAATTTTTGTTCATAAAAAATCTTTTCTTTTTCACATTCAGTTTTTTTCCCATTGGTTTGAAGGTCAAACAGGATCTGGAAGCCGTCCTGCTGTATCTCTTGTGGGTGTATGTGTTTTTAAAACACCCTGACAGTGAAGTATTTAACAGGCTCTGATTGATTTACTAGGAAGTACAAAGAATTTCCATGGAATTCAGGCAGATGTTAGTTCCTGTTAGGAAGGGACAGTTGGCTTAAAGCAACAATTTCTGATCTTTTCGAATTCCTAAAGGAATTCTGCTCAGCGCTGATGGGAGCGGCTGGAAACAAACAGCCAAGGGCTGAACAGAGTGAACTGATTTTCTCACATCCTTCAAGAATTGGTAGTTGGTGAGAAGAATGTAAACATTCATACAGTAAAAGGAGTTCAAAAGAAACCTCAACTTCTGAAAATTAATAAACCAACAAACCCAAGCAAAGCTGCTCAGCTCTGTGCACAGCTGATAAGAAAGAGAGAATTTCAAATATCTTTGTGAAGGAAGGAATAATGAAGCAAGTCTATTAAAAGTAAAACCTCATTGAGTGCTATGTAGTAGAAAGAGAGAGAGAGAGAGCCCCCAGTAGGAAAAGGTGAACAAGCTGTATTGACAGAGAACACGCACCAGAATGATGGCCACTGGCATTAACTTCGCGTTCCATTTGTCGTTCAGAGCACTGTTTCCCGTCCCCGTAGTTTAATGATTTTTCTCGAACCTTCCATCCTTCCCTCTAAGCAGGCCATTCTGGAAAGCTTTGATGTCTCTGTTACCTGTTTCCTCCATGCTGCAGCTATGGTTACCTGCTTTTAAAGGTTAGTATTACTGCTGAAATCTCAGCATCATCCTTTGTACATAAAGTTATTTATTTATTTATTTTTCTATCTATTTATTTATTTATTTCTTATTTTCTGAAGGTGATACTACCAACTAGCTATCAATATTAGACGCTTTCAGGAATGAAGAATGAGTTTGCTTGTCCACCTCATATTCTCCAGTATTGTTGCTAGGCTTCTATGGGCATGAATTAGGGTGAGTGCCCACTCCCACTCCCCTAGTCACAGCGTGGTTGCAGTGTAAAGAACTGAATAGAGCATTGTTTCCTAAATCTTATTACATATTTTATAAAAGCCTTGATATGGATTTTTAACACTTATGGTTACCAGGCAGTAGTAGCACATGCCTTTAATTCCAGCACCTAGGAGGCAAATGCAGGTGAATCTCAGTGAGTTTAAGGCCAGCCTGTTCTACAAAGTGAGTTCCAGAACAGCTAGGACTGTTACACAGAATAACCCTGTCTCAAAAAACAAAACAAAACAAAACAAAACAAAAACAAAAACAAACAAACCTCCTCCACAAATCAAAAAACAAAAATCTCAGCAATATAGCAATGTTGTTGTCTCTTAAAATCCTGCAGTGTATGAATGCATTTGTTGGTGGGCACCAGAATCAAGTCTAAATAACACATAAAGGCACTGTAGGTATTTATATGCAGGCCTTTATTTAGAATGCTTTTATTCTTCTTTGGTATATATATATATACACACCAACATACATATATATATGTATTAATATATATGTATATAATATATATATAAACTATTTAACTGATTAATTATTTCTTAAGTGGATGTACCCTTCTACCTTCTCATCAGCCTTGAATAAGAATTCCAGTTTCTTCCTACCTTTGGCAGCAGTTGGTATGCTCAGTCATGTGTTTTTGTTTGTGTATGTGTGTGTGCACATGTGTGTGTGCTTGTGTGTATGTGTATATGTTCGTGCGTGGATGTGCGTATGCCCATGATATGTGTGAGAGACCAGAGGGGGACAACAGATATTCTCTTTTCAGTTGCCCTGATAAAATACCCTGGAGAAAAAATACTCAGTGGCAAAAAGGGTTTATTGCAGATTACAGGTCCAGGTTCCAGCCCGTGAAAGTGAGAAGTCACAGTGGCAGGAGTTGAAGGGAGCCATCCATGTCACATCCACAACTGGGGACTGAGGGCCACAGAGATATGTGTTCTGTGCTCAACTCGTTCTGTCTTTTTTTAAGTAGTTTGAAATGTAAACTGGAGAATCACGCTGCTCACTTTAGACTGGTTCTTCCCAGACTAGTTAGCACAGCTGAGGCGATCACCACAGGCTCACAGGCTACCCTAATATAGAAAATCTCACACTCAAATTTCTTACAGTGTCACTCTAGATTGAGTCGGATTGACAATTAAAACCAGTCATCACACAGCATTTCTCAGTGCTACTCAGTGTGGAGCCTGATTGGCCGGCAAGCCCAAGTTATATGACCAATTCCTTAGTAGCACTGGAGTGTTCTTCCTTCCCTTCCTTCCTTCCTTCCTTCCTTCCTTCCTTCCTTCCTTCCTTCCTTCCTTCCTTCCTTCCTTCCTTGGTTTTTCTTTTCTTTTTTTGAGATAGGGTTTCACTATATAGTCACAGCAGGTCTGGAAGTCACCATGTAGACCAGGTTGACTAGCCTCAGACTCACAGCACTCTGCTTTCCTCTGCTTTCCCAGAGTTGGCATTAAAGGTGTGTGCTGTCATACCTGGAAGCCGGGATTTTAAGTGGGCACTGGACATCTAAAACCTGATGCTCACATGTTCAAGTGCCCTTAACCACTGATTCATTTCCCCAGCCCCATGAGCAATTACTTTAATGTCTGTTCTTTCTTTGAAACTATTTATTTTTATTTACTTGTATGCATGTATATTTGTATATGAGGCTTATGTGTGCCACTGGGTTGGTCTGCTCCTTCCACCTTGTCAGAGGCAGGGTCTGTGTTTTTGTTTGATGCTACCCTGTGTACTACTGGATAGCTGGCCTATGAGCTTCTGGGAAGAGTCTCCTGTCCCTGCCTCCTCTCTTGCCATAGGAGTGATTTCTCTATTCTAGAGGGGTGCAAATATGGCAAGACTTTACATGGGTTCCAGGGGCCTGCACCCCAGTAGCCAGGCTTGTACAAGAGGTGTTTTTTAGCCCTTGGAGACATCTTCCCAGCCTATTTTGCCATTTCTAATAGATACAGAGTAGTAGAGTAGTAGCCCCTGGTTTTGTGTTTGTCTAATGACTAATTAGGTTGAGTGGATTTCTGTGTACTTACTTGTTAAGATACAGTCTTTCATGAGATATTCAACTGAATACACAAACACACATATATGTATGTATACACACACACACACACACACACACACACACATATATATATATGGCTTTTTGAGACAGGGTTTCTCTGTAGCTTTGGAACCTGGCAAACTAGCTCTTGTAGCTCTTGTAGACCAGGCTGGCCTCGAACTCACAGAGATCTGCCTGCCTCTGCCGCCCTAGTGCTGGGGTTAAAGGCGATTTTACATAGATAACTTTTGGCAAATAGGTGACTTGTAAGTATTTTCACTCCCTCTGTGATATAATAGTATTTTCTTAATACAGTCTTAACGAGATTAAATTTTGGTGAAATAGAAATTATCATTGTTACCTTTTGTGCCTTGTGATCTTGAGTAGCTCAAAGCCTTTAAACATTCCCCTCATTTTTGATAGAAGTTGCAATTGTACAAGAAACCAAACAATTGATTACACACATATGTGTGAATACCTGGTTATTACTTACTATATTAAGTTATTTGCCTATTTTCATACTGATATTGAGATGCCTAGATTATGTACAATAGGTTCTGAAAATCTACTATTATAGCAACAATTCCACTTCTTGGACACCAATTTTCTTTGTCACTCTTCTTTTTTAATGTGACAAAACAAAATATCTTACAGAAGCAACGAGAGAACGAAGTGTTTACTTTAGCTTGTGATTTATTTAGCTTGTTCTGGTGGAGAGGGCATGGTGGTGGGGACATGGTGGGGAGGGCGCAGTGGACATGGTATGATGGGAAGACATGGTGGAGAGATCACAGTGGGGTGGACATGGTGAGGAGTTCATGGTGGGGAGGACATGGCAGGGAGGGCACAATAGGGAGGGCATGGTGGTGGGAAAGAGAGTCTCTGACAGTGGAAACATGTGGTTGCTGCTTCTCATACCATAGCTGAACAGAAAATCATAATTGGGAGTAGTCTACAAAGCCTCTCCAATGCTCCACAACCTCTCCAAACAATGCTGCCATCACTAAGAGACCAAGGGGTCAAACACACAAGCCTATGAAGGGCACTTCATGCTCAGGCCATAACAAGTACTGATTTCGTTCTGTTTCAGTAGGTTAGAGGACATCCAAGATTCTTCATTGCTATTAAGAATCAAAGCTGTGCTGATTCTGTTAGTCTTTATCTACACCAGGAGTAGGAAGGGAATGGAACATCTCCTAAATGCAGTTCAATGAAGAGAAGACAAAAAGAGCAATGATGCCAAATCCCTGGATAAAAAATAATAGCATGTTTGTATACTTGGGACTGTCACACAGAAACAATAAACCAAGGCCTTAATTGAGTAGGAAGCTAGCAAGTCCAAAAAAGAAGTGATGCACAATGTTTGAGGTGATTATAGGATTCAAGTTCACGCTGAAATGAAATTGTCTTTAGTAGATGTGAAGGAGTCTAAACAAATAGTAATACTTTTGAGATTAGACTCAACTCTGAATTGTGATACATTAATATACGTTCAAGTTTATCCTTGTCGGAGGAGAAATATGTCTTTGGCTAGAAGTGAGAGACTTAGAGAAATATGAGACTACACATTATTAGAAACACATATTAAAAGGATCAAGGATGTTGTATTAGTAAGCAAAATAGGAAAATCATATCATACTTCAGGCTCACAAACTACCTACAAGTGGGTTGCAAACTTGAGTATTCATTGGAATCATAAGAGAATTAAAAAGTTTGAGTCACATACTATTTCTGATTTTGTACTAGTGTTAATTTTTGTTGTGATAAATGTAGTTTTTTGAATCATTACCTTTCATGGAAATTGAATGAAGAATACACAAAGAAAATGCTCATTTCTGTACCTTATCTAAAGTTCTAAATTTTTCTATCTAAAGGTTTATTTCAAAATAAAAAGCTCTTATTAATCAGAATGCTTGAGCAACTAGATTAGATTTTCAGGGATTACGGCTTATGGTTTTATTTGAATATTCTTCGGTCTGTCTCAAGATACTTACCCACATAGTAATTCTTGGAAGTACCAAACACTCCAACTATCCAAATTCTTTTAAGTGAGCAACACTGTTTAAATATTTTCTAAGACCTCAGAAACAATGTGCTCATGAAGACAAGGAATGGTGTTATCAAATGTATATTGAGAGTCTTGCAGGTTCTAGTCTTTGAAGATTTAAAGACAATAGAAATGCCATTTCTGTGCCTATTGGGTTTTCAATTCAAAGAAAAGGGTTGCATAAACACGGAAGTTTTCAGTGTTGCTGTGGGACAATGGCCTTTTATCCTGTCACTTGTATTATTTTTAATAAAATGCTGATTGGCCAGTAGCCAGGCAGGAAATATAGGCAGGACAATGAGAACAGGAGAATTCTGTGAATAAGAAAGCTCAGTCTGCTGTCATGACCGAGCTTCAGAGGAAGCAAGATGTGACTGTCTTGCCAAAAAAGGTACCAAGCCATGTGGCTAACACAGACAACAATTATGGGCTAATTTAAGTTATAAGAGTTAATAAGAAGCCTGAGCTAATGGGTCAATCAGTTCATGATTAATGTAGACCTCTGTGTGTTTCATTGGAATTGAATGGCTGAAGTACTGGGTGGGACAGAAACCTTAGTCAACACAGCATAGTAATACTTGATTCACATGAAGAATAAGTGGGCCACAAGGAATGGCGTGAAACTCATTCTGGGTGGAAGTGAGTTTCTGAAGTACCCCAACCATGAGTGGCTCTAGTGAAATATTTTATTAAATCATTCCTTATCATATGTTAGAGATGGGCTCCAGGAGCCCCCTACCCTTGAAATTCAGGTCTTCTTGATAAAAAGACACAGTATTTACATGGAACCTCAGCACATCCTCAGATACTGTGCACTTTGGATCATCTATAATACCTGATGAAGGAAATATTATGTAAATAGCTTCTCTACAGCTTAGTTTAGGAAATAATTTCTGGAGACTACATTTTCAGTACATACAAGACCTCTTTTTCTTTCTCCAAACGCATTTAGTGTGCAGTTGTATGATTCTGCTGATGTGGGGCCCGCAGTTATGAAGAGTCAACAGTGTCTGCCTTGTTGAGGGCAACACGGTTGTATTGACTACATGGAAAAAGGTTTTGACTAGCTGTTTTTTCCTTTAAACCACCCAAGATCAAATGATATTCAATCATTTTATATATTGTAGAATGGTCGGAGATGTATCATTAGGAGTTTAAAGATTAATTTTTGTGCAGTTTATAGAACGATGTTCTTTCTGGGAGACCTTAATAATGGTGGTGTCAACATGCTAATTACAACACAGCTTAGAAGCAAGTTCATTAGCTGAATTATTAGTAAAGCTCTTTCAGTCTTTTAGAATATGTTGATCTCCAAAAATCTTCATAATTTCATTTTATACCATTTAGGTGAAAATATTCAAAATACCTTTACATAGCACCTTTGAGAACTCAAAAGTGTTTGCTTTAAACCAAATGAAATAATTAAATCTTGTATATTTCTAAATGAAATACCTCATATTTCACTCTGGAGTCTAAAAGAATGATGTCATTCTGGAAGTTATCCTCACTGTGTGGGAATTCATGTACGGAATAATAGAGGAATTGCTTCATTATGCTAGAGGAATCACAGTTTGACACATGTTCTCAGGTTCTTTGACTTTCCGAAGGAAGGTGGGGTCTGTATCTTTTCCTACAGAATATGGTCCAAGTAGCTCAGAATCAGTCAAATATGTGCAGCCCCTGTACTTCTGAGGGCACTTCAAAAACAATTCATGCAACTTCCTCTAGCTTCTCCTGGGTTTCTCTTAGGCAGAAATTATCTACCTAATAAACCTGCAGTGAGATCACCAAACAAGAAGGTCCTTGACCAGGTGTTCTGGTCCACTTCAGCTGGAAGACCAGACAGACACTCAATCCAGCAAGACCTTCAGGTCACAGTGGCCTATGTGCTTATCTCGCTGTGACATCCCGAGGTGTCCCAAGTAATAACTACCCAATGAGCACTTCTTCCATTTCAGTTTCAAAAACTGTGGCACAGAAGGAAAAACAAAATGTCATTAAAAGATACTGCTCTTACCCTAAGCATGCATATCTTGGTAGTAGCCAACAACTCCCTAACTGCATTGAAGACCAGCTCAGCAAAAGGAAATCATGTCTATATTAGATTGGAAACCTACCTACCTAACTATTCAGTCCTAGTGAAATAATGGTAATTGGAGGAAATCTAGAACCTCGAATTTATTAAATCAGCCTAATCCCTAACACCAATTTGTAAACACGTGTTCTATACACCGATGCAGATAGTTTTCACCCCTCATCAGGGAAACATCTCTTCACAACGGAGACTACTGCAGAAAAAACCGCAACCAACTAAAATGCAGAGGTGTGGAGCCCAGTTCCAATGGCTGCATCTACAAAGCACACCCACATCTAAGGCTCAGTGAATGCTGCAGAAGAGGGAGCAGAAAGTCTGTAAGAGCCAGAGGATGGGAGTTGGCTGTGAGTTCGTGTCTCCTAGAAAGATCAGAAGCTACACTTGCAAATCTTACCCACATCACTGCTCAAATGTGAGCGGAACCAAGATGGAAACAATTGGGCATGCCAAACTAGATAGGGAAAAGTCCATGATGCGTTAACCATACACAAAGAACTACAGGCCACTGAGGAAAGCTGGGAGCGCTGGTCTTCTCTAGGGATGAGAACACCAGCAGGTTGTCCAGTGCCCAGTGTTTAGCCTTAAAAACATGTCTACAAGTTATGTTATATGGACTGAATGCATCCTATTTTGGAATATGCATGTATATATGACTATTCTTGAATGGCTAGTCTGGAATTAGCTAAAACCCCCAAATGGGGGAGGGCACACCTGGTAAGAGACTTTTGCTTAATCTGAAGAGGGAAGTTCCACTTATAATTCAGATCTTTGAGATGAGAAGATACACTTTTAATCTAGATCTTTCGATCAGGGAAACCTATCTCTAATCTTCCTCTCCTGGAAGCTTGTATAAGAACATGGAAGAAGGAAGCTCTTTGTCCTTTGCCTAACCAGCAAGTCCAGTCCTTTCCTTCAGAGGTTGTAGAGGCCACTTCTTGACGACTCTGGTATATATTGAAGACCATTTGAGACATTCAGTCTTGAGGACTGAATAATTACTGGATTCTTGGACCTTGTGATCATAGTCAGTTGGATTAGATGGACCACAGTAAATCATTCTAATAAATCCCACATATATATGTATATACACACATACATATTTGTGTCTCTATATGTGCTTATATACACATACATATATGCATAGACATATATATATATAAATGCGTATGCATGTATATTCATTCTATAAGTTCTTACTCTAGGGAAACCTGACTAATGCCATATACATTTACATATATGCATACAATAACAATTATTTAAAGAAGAGGCACTGAATTTGACTGAGAAGAGGAATGTATGGGAGGATTTGGAGCAAGGTAATGGAAAACAGAAATGTGATTACATTATAATCCCCCAAATGAGACAAAAAATGGGGAAAAAGATTGCACTTGATGACCACTGTAATTAAGTGTAACTAGAAAAGTCAAAGATACATCTGAAAAAAAAATCACTAAACAGATGTAGGTTTGAAGGTCTTCACCTGTGGGAGGCTCACGGGCAGTCCATAAAAATTAATTTCCTAGCCAACTGATCTAACTTTAAATATACTCTAGGCTGTACATACATCTACCTAGAAGCAGTCACTTTGATTAATTGTGTCTTTAGTGGGGAGGACTCGGCTGAAATCTGCTCACCAAGGCAGCAGCTGCTGGGGAGAGGGTGAGTTCCAGTGGACTGGAAACGAAGGCCCGGCTTTCCTGTTTCCAGCCACCTGCTTCCAGTGAACTGAAATAGCCTGTCCACGGAGGTATTTGGAAGTAGTCTGTAGGAAAGGAAATAAACTACATGCGTTTGGAAAACTTGATTTTTATGGGGAGAAAAGAAGTGAAGGTCCAATTTAGAGTACAGTTAAGAAGGCAATTCGCAAATGATTTAGGATATCTGAGTGTGCAATTTTATATCCAAATGGGAGAACATTTGGAGTTGCTGTGTGTTGCAAGCAAATGAGGTTGTGCGGGGAAAGATGCACGGTGAGTAGTGACTTCCTGTAGGCACAATACGGAGGGTGAGGCAGTCTCAGAGTTGTGGGGCACATGCAATGTATACAGCATACAAACCTGCCATTCTTGGGGACCTTGTATACAGCATACAAGCCTGCCATTCTTGGGGACCTGTGCCTCCCTCCAGGCAGGATGCAGTATTGCATCGATATGAAATCAAATTCACTGTGTATGAAAATGTTTCGTGGCTGCATGACCACAGCCAGCTCACTCTGAGAGCGTAAAAAATTGAGTTCATTTGCCAAACCTCACCAACCCCTGTCTTTATCTGCCAGCTACTCCCTTTCACTCTAATTAAACTAATTAGAGAAATGCAAATTAAAAATGGGGGGGGAATCTGGGAAAGGAGAATAGAAAGGAATGAAGGGAAAGCAAGCTATTTATCTGAGAAAGGAAAAAATGCTGTACCACGACTTTAGCAATTTAGTTTTAATTAAAACTCTCAGCTCACATTCTGGGACAGAAGCAATTTTTACAAGGTTCCTAAGTTGGCCTTGTTTTGATTTGGTTTTGTTTTAGGCAGTGTTTCAAGTGTGTAATCTTCCATTTTGAGTCAAAATTCCTAAAATAATGTAAATGATTTATGGGAAAGACCTAAGCTGTGAAACCAGATAGAAAGCAACGAAATTCTTCCAAGATTTCCAATCTGAACATGGAGATGTGTTTGCCTTTTGCGGTTATTCCTGTGTATTCGAACAATGCAAAGTTTAATTAATTTTTAAAATTAGATTTCTGCTAATTTCAATGCGCCTCCCTCCAGCAGAAGCCGAATTCCAGGAATCCTAGGAAAAGGACCAGAAACTTCCCTACGCACAGCACACTATGCGCTCCTCTGGGCGGCAGGCTACCGCTGTTGTGGAAGAATCCCAGAATTCCTCCATTGCCTGGCGTGTTAGTGGGGCCTCTGGAGCCCCCTCCAGGGATGTTCACATCACTATCCTCACACACAGGCAAGGCGTACTTATTGTTCTCTCTGACCCTTCCTCCTATCTGTTGCAGAAGTGTTCTCCCCTGCCATTTTCCACGTAATGGGAAACACTCTCCAACAGCAAGGCTTCCGAGAGGAGAGGTTGGAGCCTAATCATCACCAACAGATCGGCTACTTCTTAGAAACTACATGGGCTGCGGGGCACCGTCACTGTGGCCCTATATTCTAGCTCTATGACAGTTTCTTTGAACCAACCTCGCACTCTTGGGGTTCTCTGAGGAGAGTCAGCCATAACGTCTATCTTACAGTGTAGCGGGGAAGTGGGAGACAGAGGTCCACAAGTCAGGTTCTCTTATGTCTTCTCTGAAAGGGCAGCACTCTGAGATCTGATGGCTCCCCAAGGGTTCAGCAGGTGGTCAGGGACCACTGTCTTCCTACGGAAAATAAGACCCCAGTCTCTTCAAGGAATTCCTTCATACCATTCCTCATGACTTGAGGGGCGCATGTGTGTCTGCGTGCCTGCATGCGCGCATGTCTGTGTGTGCATTTGTATGTGTGTGTGTCTTTGCGTGTGGTGTCTTTGTATGTGTGTGTGAATTAGAAAGGAAGGAAGTTCTTTATGAAGAGAAAAGATGGAGTGCCAAGCTCCTCTCTAATTCTACTACCAGCATTCATGAACAACTTGGCCCAAGGTATTGTCTCCTTTTCCACCTGGGTATTGGTGACTAGACTTGCTGGCTGAAGAACTTGCTTGGCCACCTTTAATACCTCACTGCCTTTCTGAGTGGACCTTATGAAGTAGCAATCAATAGATAATGAACAACGAAGTTGTCAAAAGAACAGTCTTCAGATATTGGCTTTTAAATTATTTTATATCAATTCTAGTCCACAACATCCTGTACGTAATTATCTCTGAAATTCCTAGTGAATTCTGTGAGACTTAGTCAAACTTCTTACTATAGAATACGACCTTTTCTCTTTCTTCCCCCTTTCCTCCCCCTCCTTCCTTTTCTCTTTTCCTCCTTCCTTCTTCACTGAACTTCATACACACTTTCTTCTTCTGCCTGCTTTCATTGACTCAATGTCTATTCTCTCCATGACCTTTTAACTGAATAGTTTCTTTAGGAAGCAGAGGAAATCTTTTAGGAGGTACAGCAAACTGTAACTAGGTGAGGAATAAGTATGGAGCTAGAGTGGGCTGTAACATTCACTAAGGGAAAAAAAAGAGTGTACCAACTTTCCATAGAAGCTAATGGAAAAGGGCTCAAAAGGACTATGAATTTGGCAGTAATTGACAAGCTAGCAGGAAGATGAAAGAGGAAGTGTTTGATCACTCATACAACTTAAAGAATCTGTGTGTGTGTGTGTGTGTGTGTGTGTGTGTGTGTGAGAGAGAGAGAGAGAGAGAGAGAGAGAGAGAGAGAGAGTGAGAGAGAACCTGCCTTTAATTACTTTAATTAGTCAGGAAAACCTTAGCCATTGCTTGTAACAAGGATAGACAGGAATTTCTCCTGAGGGTGAACCATTATGAAAAGCAAGCCCAACAACTACATCTTAGTGATCACAAGTAGGGATTCTGTGGTATTTCATAGAGCAACCCTTGGCATATAGCAAATGGCGTTTGCCAAGGCTACATTCAGCATTGATTTGATGAGCCTCTACTCTGTTTCTTCTTACCTGTTAGACAACAAAAAATCTTAAAAATCCCAGGGGAGGTAATGACAGCAAAGAGTTTTGGCATCTTAGTTTGAACACAGGCAAACGCTTAGATCCACATACACACACAGCTTATATTAAATGGTAGCTAAGGGCCATATCCCACTGAGAGAGGAAGCAAGCACAGTCCATAAAATTAACTCTGTTCCAGAAAAAATAAAACATGTAGTCTGTTCCCAGTGCTGTCTTTAATCAGTACCATCCCACCACACCAACAATTTCTTAAGTGCAGCGAAACCATGAGGAGGCATGGAAAGGCTGCGTCAAGCCTGGAGCCGACTGCTTCCTAATGTATAACTCTGCCCTGCGAAATAGGATGAAAGATAAAACTACTGTGACTTTACATTGTAGTCCAAAGAGTATAGTCTTAATTTAATAACACCGAGGAGACTTTTCCAAGATCCCTGCTTCCTGTGGAAGCTATTATGCTGATACACTTTAGGACCTTTTGTTGGTTTTGAAATGTTACAGAATTCAAATGGTCAAGACTTCATAGAAAGCAAAGCATAGTGTAGCTTTCCAGAGACTGGAAACCCCCAGTTCTGATCTGACACTTCAAATGTGCTCTAGGACCTCCAATAATTCATTGAGTTTATCTTGTTTCAGATTTATTGTTTGATAAAGGATTCTGGTTGGTTATTGAAAAGAAAAATTCTGTGCGAAAGGCCGTAATGTTTCCCATTGTTTCTATCATTGATCCATATTCCTATAAGATTTGATGTCAATGCGCGACTAAGAAATTAAGTCTGTGTTCAGTTATCATGACGCCATTTGCTGGAGGTTTCTAAATACTCAGTCTCAGTCTCTGTTTATGTTTTGTGGGTTATAAACACTTTTCACATGAGCTTTCCTGTCTCTCACCACCCTGGAGGAGGAGCCTGGCTCTATTACACCTGGTGTAATTCAAAGTAAGGCTTGAGGTTGTGCCCATCAAGCCAAGATGCTCTTTGATGCAGCATCTCCTGGAGGAATTACCTCCCCTTCCTGGCCATTTCATAGGAGTTGTGCTGGCTACCAGACAAAGACAGAAGACAAACACTGGAGCCACCCTAGCACCAAATTTGTGGGAGCTTCAGAGCAAAATGAAAAAATACAAATCTGGTTCTTCAAACTAAACCAGACCAAACAAATAAAAACCCAAAATATCAAGAATGAGTACATGGTGAGTGACAGAGGAAGACACCAAACATCTGACACATACACGCATGCACACACACATACACACAAACATACACACACACATACACATGCTGTGGGCACTATGCTTATTCTACACTGGATTCCTGCTTACTCTGAGATCCAACTTGGACCCATAGTGTTTGGCATGACTGCTTTGGTGAAAACAACTAGATAAGGCTATTTAAAAAAAAATCAGAGATGAAACTTATTTAGCTTCCTTTTTTTAAAGATGTACCAGGGTTAAGCTCCTGTTCTTTTTCATCTCTGCTATTCATTCTGCCACCCTTGACCTCCACCTCATCATCTCTGAATAATTCCTTCAGCTGTAGAAAACATCCTGCTCTTGTGCCTGTAGCCTATTAGCCTATACTGCCTGAATGTATTTTTCTGCACAGTTTATTTCTTTACTGTGTCTTTATATTTCTCTTGGCTCAGTTCCACCCACCATTCTTTTCCCCAATAATGCAGTATCTGTCTAACAGCTGTGACATTCCTCAGCTGTCCTCTGCGTCTTGCCCAGTGGGCCTTGTACAGCATCCACATCATTCTCATGGCATGAACTCTCCAAGAAGAGGCTGTTATTAGTGGCTTATTGTGTAGGTCGGAACGGGAACTGGTGTGTGGGACCTGCTTTGTAGCTTAAAGCCATATCTAATTGCAACAGGTACACTTTCTGCAATAAAGACCCCAAGGACAGGTAGCGGAATCAAAGTTCGGTTGCTCTAACACCATTTAAGTATTATGTTCATAAGCCATTTCAAATATCTGGCTAGATGATAATTATAATGCTTAATGCTCATTGGGCAATAATATGTCAGACTCTGGGTGTACTCGTTTTTATGTAAGTGAACCCCTTAATTATCTTAGTCATCTTGGGAAGCAGATATTGTTTTTATTTCCGCACATGATTTAACTCTGGAATTCCTGAGATTTGGGACCATGTTTGTGAGATGGGAGAGCTGGCTTTCAATAGTAACTTCGGTATTGATAAAAAGAGTTTTGAATTTTGGGCATGGAATTGACACATGCTCAACACGTAGTATGCCTATCCCCTAAGGCAGCTTCAGTCTGAGCTTAAAAAAGACCTGGCTGTGCATTGTGTTAGTACTGTACTTGAAACAGTGATCTCAGACCTTGACCTGTACAGCAATCACCCCGAGAGTTTCTGCAGACCAGATAGATGACTTGGCTCCCTCTGAAAAACTTATGGCTTAGCGCTTGTGAAGGCTAATCTCACTTGTTAGCTTGATGAGATCTGAATCATCTAGAAGATGGGCTTTGAGCACTGTCTGCAGGGCTTATCTTGACTACGGTAATTGCGGTGCAGTGAGTGGGAAGGCACCCACTGCGAACCACCCCATCCTTGGGATGAGGAGAAAATGAGCAGAGTGCAGACAATCTCCACCCTCTGCTAATGAGATGCAGTGTGTGCCACTGCCCCATCCTCTGGCTGGACTTCCCACCTCGGAGGCCTGTGCCCTCAACTGGGAGCCACAACAGAACTCCAGGCTTGTGTCAAATCATTTTTTTTTTTTTTGGTCAGGGTATTTTCATCCCGGCAACAGAAAAGCAACTGTGTTAGTGGTTCCTGGTGCTACCTCTGAGTTCACATGTCTTCCATGCTCCCAGATAAGAATGCGGCTGCGCAGAGCTGAGCTCAGTAGTGGGAGACTCTGAGACCTTTCAGAATAAAGGAAAACCCAAGGATGAGATCTATGAATAAAGAACCTGTTTGCATTGAACTATACAAGTTGCAACCTTCACCTACACGAACAAGTATTCCTGATGATTGCACTCGAATAAAAGCATCTTTCATTTCAATGTAAGATGTAGAAATTCTATTTATTTGTGTCATCCTTACTCTGCTTTGGAAAACATCCAGCGCCCCCCTCTTTTGAGAGACATGGTACAATTGAGTAAAAAGTATATGGTTCCCATCTACCCTTTCCTTTCCAGCATCGAGGTTCCCTGCCAGGGGCTACATTAGTTTAAGGCTATAAATGTCCATTGACACCTCCGTGCATTGTGTAGGTTTGAATAAATGCATCATGGCATGTATCCAAAATCCTACTCGAAATTAAATTAATTGCTACTAAATAATCCAAGTTTTGTGTTTTTCTTTGTTCTTTGGAACACATACTTTTCTTCAGCAGTAAAATTATTCTCAACTTGTTGAAAGGACCCATCTGCTCCCGCCGCACCTCTCTCCCCCTCTACTCCGTCCACTCACATTTTCTCTCTCTCTTTCAACTGGAGAAGGGATAATAGAAAGAACTCATTGGCTAATTTAAATTTTGTTCAAAGGTAGGAAAAGTCCCCATAAAAGATGCTTTGCTTCAGACTTCAATGGCAAATCAGCCATGGGATTAAATGGATTAGTGTAAAAAGCTTTCTCAAAAGAAAAGAAAATCCATTCTTATTTTCCTCCGAGTGAATGTGGCTGCGATTTCAATGGCCCTGACGGTACCAGTGAGGCAGCCACCACACAGATGGACAGTAACAGCTGTCCTGCCATGCTGGGGTGGGCAGTGACTGGACGTAGGGCAGAATGCAGAAGACGCCTTGTCTCCTGTGAATCTTTTTATGGTGGGCCGGGTTTCCTCCACAAGGCGTCTCTTCAGTATATATCAGTGTATTTGACAGACAGCGTGTTCTGGCAGAAAGACATAGGGGCTTTTGGATTCAGTCCAGTCTAGGTTTGAATCCTGGCATCGGAACTTGGTTCATCCCCACCTCAGAGATTATTAAAGTGATGGAGAGCAGTGGCCGTGTCTGCCCTCTCCATTATGTGAGGCTTACAAGGAGCTTAAACAATGCCAGTGAGTTGAGTATCGCATTGCCCAAACCACCTCAATAGGGCAACCATCTGACTGTCGATAGATAGAGTGAAACGCTCATTCATTCATCTGCCTTTATTCAATACTTGTGTTAGCACTTCATGTAGGCATTGGAGAATATCTGCACTTCTTTTTTTTGTTACAGCTTCCTTCCTCGTAATTGATTTTACTAGGCATGGTGTTAGCCTCGAATGTTTTGGATACCTATAAAAATGTAGGTATAGTACAGTATCCTTTATGTTTAAAAGTTTTACACAGAGATTGGCTGAGCCTAGCAGTGGTGCATACTTATAGCTCCAGCTATTTGAGAAGCTGAGATGGGAGAGTCACGTGAGTCCCTGAGGTTGATGGCCAGCCTGGGCAGCATAGCCACATGTCCTGTGTGAGAGCTGCCAACAGAGTGAATGGGAGAATGAGAATAATGAACATTTTTACCTCGAAATGTAAACAGAAATTTTCTACACAGATGGTATGTTTTGTGTCTTTTTCTCTGTACTAATTTACATTTAAACAACTTTTATTTGGGACTAAGGAAAGAACACTTTTCATTATATTTTTAAAAACAGAGCAATTATCGTGATAGTGATGTCGATGATCAGTGATCACTAATTGATCCTCCATGTGTTGGGGGCGTGGCTTTATACTCTAAAGGTCAAAGTGAGGAATAAGAAGCACATCCCTTGCTTAAGAACGTTTCAACAGCACTGAGGGGGAATTTGCTTGCCATATGTTTTCTAGGATTAATATGGCTAGAGAACCCAAATTAGCATTCATCTCATGAATCAGATACTTATTCTCTTGTTTGCCACATCTACCAATATAAATATTTCACCTTAGTATCAAGTTTTTTTAAAGGAACAAAGAATAAATTTCCAAGTTTTGAAATAAATACCATTAAAATGATGGAAAATGATGAGTATCTTATGCAGGAAAGCAAGTACTTAAAGAATGTCTGAGTACACCCACATCCCACAGGAAAGCATCCCATCTCCCTAATCCCAAAGGACCTTGAGCTTAAAAGCTTTTCTTCTCTCTCCCTCCTTTATCATCTTGGCTTAGAGACTCATACTGACGGGTCTTCTAGGTTAACGTGAACACTGCTAGAGTGTCCATTCTGTAATGGAAAGCTGGTGCTTCTTTCCATCTCTGGGTGATCTTGAGAGGAAACATGTAGACAGAAGATGACATTGTAGTGGATCTCACTGCATCATCACTTCTAGGACAAATTGGATCTCATCCCTGGTATGGAACATCTTAGCCTTTTCCCTCTGTTTCAAATGTTTTAAATGTCACATGTTCTAAAATCACATACAAGAATACTTTGAATATATGAAAGGCTTACCAAACTTTATCATTTTATTTGCTCTGGAGTTCTGACTAGACTAGCAGCCAGACTCCTGGGATGTTTAGAACGGCAAGGTGCAGCACAAGACAGAACTGTCCTGGTCATACTGGAGATGATGCTCAGTCACAGCATCTACTAATCGCTGAGAGGTTTCTACCTAATTATGACACTGGAGACCCAAATCACAACTATGTTGGACTTGTTGCCAACACCACATAGTTTGTGTTTGTACTTGAGACCAGATAGTAGCATTTTTTTTTCTCATTTGAAACTCAATTATCTGCCAAGGATTTCTACAAGCAAAAATTATTTCTTTTCCATACTTGATTCAACTCGTTGTCATAGCTGTCCAGCTTGAAGGAAGAAAACATTTACATAATGTACTTTTGGAAAGTCAAACAAACTACAATAAATCATAAATGCTCTTTCTGTTTTCTGTCTTTGAAGAAATTTTTTTTTTAAAAAGGGTATGATTCTTATCAATTCATCATGATTTCCCTTAAGGATTTGGTTAGTTGATTTAAAAGAAAGAGGGAAATATCTTCTATTTTATGCATATGTGCATAAGAGTGATGAAATGTAGCTTTCCTTTAAAGCACAAAACTTTTATGTGATTGGAAAATAAGGCAGGATATTGTAGTCTCCCTGTCCTTGTTAGGGGTACTGTTGCTATGACAAAACGCCATGACCAAAAGCGAGTTGAGGAAAAACGGGTTTAATGGGCTCACATTTTCCACATTGTGGTCACCACTGAAGGAAATCAGGACCAGAATTCAAGTAGGGCTGGAAACTACAGGCAGTAGCTGATGCAGAGGCCAAGTAGGGGTGCTGCTTCCTTGCTAGCTCCCCAAGACTTACTCAGCCTGCTTTATTATAGAACCAATGACCACCAGCCTAGGGTATCCCTCCCATATAAACCACTAATAAAGAAAACACCCTACAGGCTTGCCTACAGCTCAATCTAATGGAGGCATTTTTTAAAATTTAGGCTCTCTCCTCTCAGATAGTTTTAGCTTTTGTCAAGTTGACAGAAAACTAGCCAGTATCCTCTCACTAATGAATGGCAGGTAGCTAGTTAAATCATTTCTAGTGCTCAAATGAGGGTTTTGTGGTACCCACCCATGTGTAAGCCTTCCGTGTAAGGTCAACAAGGGACCGGTGGTGATTCTAACAGTGAGTGATAGAATGCTGGAAGTCTATCTCAACTCAACACACTTCAGGTTTGTTTCTTGGGTTCTCACCAGGCAACACATGGAACTGAACAGACAGCATCACCGAGGCAACATTATCCATAGGGAGCTCACAGCAGGGCAGACAGAGATAGCTTGAGCAATCTACAACAGATGGTACTGTGGGGCCCATTATTCTTTTCAGAGGGGAGGTTGAATGTTCATGAGGACATACAATTAATGAGCAGCAATGCTGGAATTTGAACTGCATGTTCCTTCCCTATAATGCTGACTTTTCTGGAGGCCGGGCTGGGAGAAGGGTTCTGTAAGGCATTTCAAGTGGGAGGAAGAGTGGCAGAGACAAAGTGTGAGGGCTTTAGGAGGGGAAACAGAATGATAGAGTATTGAGTGTATGAGGGATGGAACTCAAGTGTTGTAGCTTGTCATCTGACTTATCCCACTACTGAGACAGCTACAGTACCTACTGGGAAGATGACACAGGGGACAGCATTCAGAGCAGGAAGGAAACAGTCTTAGTTTTAGATTCATTGCATTATTATTGCTTATGACTCTAGCTCTTATTTGGAGCCCACAGTAGGGAATCTGAATGGGATTAGAAATTTGTGGTACATTTCCTAGGGAAACTATGGAGATAAAGTTATTTGAGGCCAGGATACTGATAAACTCCTTTCTCCTGGAAGGCTAGATGAAGGGTGCCAAGGGAGCGAGCACTGTACCACCCTGTGTTGTAGAAGCAAGGGCTGGTCACCAAGCTGCCAGTGAAACATGTCACTAGGGGCAGATTTTTAGTCACTTCTTACAGTTTGCCTTCTTCACTGCCGCAACCATCCCTCGAGGTGGATTTTATTATCCCTATTTTCTGTCTATAAATGGGCCAATGTCATGTAGATGTGAGACACCAAAGATTTCATTTGAACACAGTCTACTTCAGGAGCCCATTGTTCAGGTTAAATCTGAAACTCTCCTCAGGGAAGGCTCATTTGTTAAGGAATTGTTTGAAACATTTGAGGGACTCTCAGACCACGGAGCTCTAACTTCTTTCAGGGAAATAATTCACTGAAGAATTCATAACTGAATAACTGTTAGATTGTGAGTTATAGTTGGATGAAACAGGTTACTTGGACAATATCTTTGATGGATACATACTGAATCTAGACCTCCCTTTTCTCTACTCACTGGTTGCCATGAAGTGAGAAGCCTTGTCTGTCATACACTCCTGCTGCCATGATAGTCTTATACGACTTAGACGAAAGAAGTGGGACCTGCTAACCATGGGCTGAAGGTTTGAGACTGAAGACATGGACTGAAGGCTTGAGTCTTCCTTTAGGTTGTTTTGCTTAGGTGCCTTGTCAAAGCAATACATACATGAGAGTACCATATCCACCATCACAATGCCCAACACTGGTGTTTGATTTGTAAATGTACAAATTGGCTATGAAACATTGTGGTCTCTTTATCCTATGTCTGACTGTGAGCTGAGTATTCACATCCCTCTGAAGCTCATGTACTAACACTTGTTCCCCAGGACTGGAGAGCTGGCCCTGTGTTTAAGAAAACTGACTGCTCTTCCAGATGACCAAGTTTGATTCCCAGAATCCTCATAAAGAGTCACAACCACCTCTAACTGCAGTTCTAGGGAATCCACACTCTTTTGGCCTCTGTAGACATGATGCATGCACATAGTACACAGGTATACATGCAAACAAAATACCCGCACACATAAAAATAAAACAATAGCAACAACAAAAGAAACCTATCCTCAAGTGTAGTGGTATAGGAAGTAAGTAGGTCATGAGGGTGGGACTTCATGAATGAGACTAATATGCCTATAAAAATGGTCTTAAGGGGCTCATTTGTCTCCTTTGCCCCATGAGAACGTGGTGAAGAGTATTATCTATGCAACAGAGAGTCAGAGAGACACTCCAAATATGCTCCTACCTAGGTCCTGGATTCCAGCCTCTAGATCTGGGAGCAATATATTTTTGTCACTTATAAATGCTCCAATGGTGACATTTTGTTATAGCAGCCTGAATCAACTATAGCACATCAATCCTACCTTTTATAATTTGTTTTTCTCTTTCTAGGTAGCCTTCAATTTTATCTTTAGACCTAGTTTATCATGTCTGTGTCCTTGAAGAACTACCTTGCTCTGGGAACTAGCTTTTTGACTTTAAAGATCCTCTAAAATATGATTTGTTTATTTATTATGGGTGTATGTGCATGGCTATGTCTATGTGTGATACATATGTATCATGGAGCATGTGAGGTCAATTCTCTTCTGCCATGTGGATCCCAGAGACTGAACTCAGGTGGTATTATTAATAGGAAGCATCTTTACTCTCTGAGCCATGTGTCTGATCCTTATTCTTCTTTTAATATCATTTTAAATATGTGCCTGATGTACATTAGTCATGGGGACTTTATATTGCGAAAACTCAGGCTCAATTGATCCTCCTAGTTCAGTATCCAGGATCCTGAGATCATATTACTACATCTGGCTTATAGCATCATTTTTAAAAACTTAAAGTATTTACATATGACATACGAATTGACAATGGAAGTCTTACACATTTAAAAAATTTTATATACTTTGTTGTCGATACAACTATAAAATTTTCTGACCAAAAAAATAAAAAGTCCATTTCTGGTCAGATATGATGGCACACAGCTATAACCCCAACACACAAGAAGGGACAGGAGGGCCGAGTTTGAGGTTAGCCTGATGTACATAATGAGAGTCAGGGAAAGTAGGACCACATAGTTAGACCCTCCCTGTCTCAAGAGCCATGCTAAGAGCAGGTGACATGGCTCAGTGAGGTGGAGGTGTCTGCTGCCATACCTGAGTACCCGAGTTAAACCCCCAGAACCCACGTGGCATGTTGATTCCCACAGGTGTGCCCTTCATAATAAATTAATAAAATTAAATAAAAATTTAAAAAGTCAAAATTAAATAAAGACTTTTTTTTCCCATCTTGCGACATTTCGTGGTTCCTCATCATTCTCCAAGCACAACATGTTGGGAATGGTTATTCACCTATCTGGTTGTTTCTTCTGCTACGTTTTGAGTTAAACTTAAATCTTTCAGTTATTCCTTTTGTGTCATTGTTACGGTGTTGGCAGTAATTATTTGACACTTTGTTTTTGTCTGGTGAAGCCTCTTGAGCATTGTTTTCAGATCTCTTTCTTCAGCATTTCTGTGGTCTAGGCTTCTTTGCCTTTGTCCTAAAACGTATCCACATCCTATTCTCTGAAACTTGGCTTCCGCACATTTAATCACTCTCTGTGAAACATGCCCATTGTGACTCCCATTGGCCCTGACCTGCCACATCCCAGATGCTTCCTGTGGGACAGACCCCAGGCGCTGACTTGTGAGTTACAGGAAGCATTGCTCGTTCTGTCTAGAGTTGAAAATGCTCTGAGTAAAAATGCGCTGCATTATCTCTTGATGATTGGGGTGATGGTTCCTATTCTTTTAGATTCCTGCTTTCTTCAGAAACTAAGTTTCCACTTATTCACAGTCCATGTGCCCCTTCTACCAGAGAACATGTGCAGAATAGGTACATGGGGGAAGCCTGGATCCATGCCATGGCTTCTCCAACGAGAAAGGTACAGTGGAAGGTCACAGAACTATGCTGACCTCTCATTGTCTCGGTTTTGGAGGAAGTGTGTCACAACTTCCCACAACGAGAGAAACCTTAGTATTATGAACTGTTAAATATAATTTTATGTCCACATTTAGAACTCAACGTGTCTGATAGTCTGTAAAGCCGTAATGCTTCAAACAAAGCCATGAGGCAGAACTGCTAAGAGGCAACTCCATCAGAAGCAGCGATGAGTGATTTGTCACGCTTTCCTGCTCGGTGGACAGAAATGACGTGGTAGCTCAGGCCCATAGGCTGCTAAAAGCCTAGTCAGCAGGAAGCCAATGTGTTGTGCCACACTCATTCACTCAGCAAATATGCCTGTGAGTCAACTCTGTGTCCGGATACTGTGCTGAAGGCTAAGGGAAGGGTGTGCAGAAAAGACGCTTGCAAGGCCCTGTGAGATCACAGAGGAGATAGGCAGCCAATCTAATCTGGAGTCAGGGTTGAGTTGGGTGGTAGTAGGGGAAGGTACTCAGCCTCAATGGATGTGGTGGGGGTATTGCATATTAAAAAATAAACAATAGCCAACACTCAGGAGACTGTATTTAGCTTATTCTTAAAGAATGAGTAGGAGTTATGCAGGTAAAGAGTGTGGGGAGAGCTGAGAGAATGATTAAACAATAGGAAGGGAAGGAGCCTGAATAATGGGTGCAGGCAAGAATTTAAATACTATATGGGAAATCAAAGTATTTTAAGGGTTTCTGAAATGTAATTGTGAGACTGACTAGGGCAAAAGAAGAGGCAAGAAGTCTAACTATGTAGTCCCAGCCTAAGTGATAAGAAATGAGGGCTGTGGAGATGGGCAAGATATTTTACTCATGTCAAGGAGCTTGATTTTATGAAGACATGGGGCTATTAAAGAGATATATACTTCAGATATACCATTAATGACTAATAGACAATGACACAGATATATACAGAATTACCAGGGTGAGTGTGATGGTGTCTAAATACAGTCTGGAGCCTAGCTATGTTTGGAGTAGTTGGAATAATAAAAAGAATGAATTTTTTCTTTTCAGAAAAAAAGAAAGAAAGTAATGTAGACTATGTTTTCATGACCATCTACAGGGATTAATGGGCATCATAATCAAGAATGTTACCCAGATTTTCAGTTAGACTGCTTGTTTGAGGACTAGGGGAAATTAATGGAGAAATTAATGATTATAGCTTTTGACTTGTTAAATCTAGTTTTGACATTTAATTGGGTGTAGTTATACAGATTATGTGGCTATCCTAGTTCAGCATGTGAGTCAGACTCTCCAGGGGGACTGTACTGAGGATTTAAACTTGAGGGATATGGTGGCTAGTTTTATGTCAACTTGACACAGGCTAGAGTCATTGGTGAGGAGGGAGCCTCAATTTAGAAAATGCCTCCAGAAGATCAAGCTGTAGGCAAGCCTCTAGGACGTTTTCTTAATTAGTGATTGATGTAGAAAGGTCAAGTCCATTGTAGGTGGGGCCATCTCTAGGCTGGTGATCTGAGGTTCTATAAAAAAAGCAGGCTGAGCAAGCCACCCAAAGCAAGCCAGTAAGCAGCGCTCCTCCATGGCCTCTGCATCAGTCCTGCTTCCAGATTCCCACCCTGTTTGAGTTCCTGTTCGAACTCTCTTCAATGATGGACTGTGATGTGGAAGCATTAGACAAATCAACCTTTTCCTCCCCGTGTGGATTTTGGTCGTGGTATTTCATCATAGCAATGGTAATGCTAACTAAGACAAGGAACAATAGCACATACATGACCTTTGAACCACAGACACAGGTAAACCCACATAGGAAGGGACACACAGATGGAGAATGAGTTAAAGAGGGTTCCTGGCTAATGTAAAGATGAAATATGAGAAGACCAGTAAGATAGGGAGACATAAGGACCAGGTTAGTATTACTTTAAGAGGCATAGGGAACCAGGTCATAATAACTTTAAAAAGCAGGAAGCAGTGACCAGTACAAAGATCAAATCAACTTCCAGGATCAGCTGAGAAATGTTTTCTGTACACAGCAACTTAGGAGAAAATATTGAATAATTTTAGTTGAATGAGGAAGCAAAGGTCACATTTCATCAGATCCTCATTCAAATGTAAGGATAGTCTATATTTCTGAGAAACTGGACACGGAATAAGAAATGTCAATGGTAGACCAGAAGAGAGAATGAGATGAAAGGAGATTAAAAAAAAAAGCTACTTATTGGGAAGTATGTATACGTTTTATATATAACATAATATGTATAATAAATACAATTTATACATTTATAAACTTAACATGTAAAAGTTTTATGCAAATTAAAAATTACTTAGAAGCCAAAGCACAGAGGAAGAAAGAAGAATCGTTAATTTTTCAGTGTTCGCAACACACCCTCCTACCCTGTGGGACTCCATAAAGGGAAGGAACCTTCTTAAAGGTAAAGCTAGGAGCTGGGAACTCAGAAAAGCAAAAGCTGGTTGATCTGGTTTTGTCATCCACACAGATTTACTCCCCAAATATGTCGTCTTTCTAGTTACTATATGGCTTGGGGGTGAGCTGAGTAATTAAGTAGATTAGGTGAAAAGATATGTGACCTAAGTCCTCCACATCTATCCCACTGATGCTGGAGTCTTAGGAGATAAAGGGGAGACCGAAGAAGAGGAATAGGAGGCATGAGTGAAAAACAAATTGAAAGCACCATTTCTCATGATTAAGTTAATCTAAATAGTGAGCACGTTGCCTAAGACACGGGTTTTTGGATTAATCAAGCCAACCTTGCTCCATATTTATGCGGGTAATCGTGGATGGCTTTCTGCTGCACCATGTTTTTATTTAATTTTCAAACCAAACGTTCAACCTTGTGGTGCTCTCTGGATGCTGCTTTTTTCTGTCACTTTCATACAGAAAATGATTTTGAATTAAACAAAGATTGTAATTCTCTAGCCAGCCCAGTTTCAAGCGCAGGTAGGTAGGAGGCAGACCATCCATTAGTAGGTGATCCGTGAGCCTCCAGAAAATCTAAACTAAGAGGATATCGATTACAAAGAAAACTTTTTGAAGGGTAATACCTGATATTCTTTACTCGGCAGTGTGTGAGACTGTAAGGATATTCTTCAGTGCTAATCTTAGGCAGGCACATCATATTGCTGAAATTTGGCAAATAAAATCTTATTCAAAAGCACAAAAGAGCCTTTAAAAAAGAAGATCAAACGCTTTAGTTCAATTCAGGAGTCATTATCAATGGGTCTATTTGGGAGGTAGGCATTTTTGTGGATCAGGCTTTGACAGATGGGAATGGTACTATGTCTAGGTGAAAAGTGCCTAACAGGCTGGAGTCAGAGACCAGAACGGAGTTCCCTTTTAAACTGCAGTGGTGGTGTCAACCCTGATGGGCAGTCATAGATCATTAAGATCAGGTAAGGGTGTCAATCAAGGAAAGGACAGAGCCCACAGAGTGTTGGCAAGGTGGGCTGAACTGGGGCGAATGTAGGACAGATGAGTCTCAAACATAATAGCCAGACACAGATGGAAAATGCCTGCAGCATACAGAACGTTAAAGAGAAAGACTGGGCCAAGGTTGGCAGTGACCTAGAGTGCACATGTCTGAGTGTCAAATAGGGACGGACTGTGCAAACATCAGATACACTTGGAAAGAGAAGTGACACCGTGCTCCAGTCCCCAAGTGTCAGCTTTAATGAGTATTTTCGTGAAGCCTGTTATTCCAAAGTTCTGCTAGCATGTGTGATTTCATTGGTCTGTTTTTGTTTCTCCCAGCTGTTTTTTCACTTTTTCCATTTGGCCTCTCCCATTGACTTACCGTTATCACTTGTACCATGATCTGTCTATACATCTTATCATATTTACCCACTCGTGTTAAATATAAAGCCCTCAGAGAGAAACACTGTACATATTACTTACTCATTTAGATATAGACGTTTGGCAATACCTTATCAGGACATTCATCTGAGTTCTTCCGATTCTAAAGAATAACAAATATTGTGCCCATGCCTTAATATTAGCAAAGGCCTTCGTGTTTACCTCTTCATCCATTTCTGTAACATGAGGGCCGGCCCACACCACATTTCCACAACTTTCCTAAGAGAAATTGGATAAACCTTGCTTTTTAGAGAGGAATGATATCAAAGATGGTCTTGCCACTCTGAAAGAGTGGACCAATAATTATATATTTTTATAATTTGAGGTAATCATAATGTGATTTGGAAATGTGTGATCAAGGAAGGATAAAAATCATAGTACAGTTGTCACCAGTCTCTTTGGCTGCTGCTGAGACCTCTGGGGAAAATGCCTGTTGACTTCAGAGCTCTAGAGAACCCAGCTTCCAGCCGCCTTTCAAAGAGTCCAGAAGAAGAAAATGGATAGCTGACTCCTTCTAGACTTTTGAGAGATAATGGACCCAGCTTACAGTATTGTGTAGTTTTATGTTTCCAAATTTCATTAGGTATGAAACTTGCAATTATGCACATACAAATGCAAATACATATATTAATATAGAGGTAGGTAGTTCAATTTAATGGAGATAAACATTATGACTGAGATTGGTTATTTGAAGTACATTAGGTAAAGTTGTCTAATAATTACCATATAAAATCATTCATATTTTTCAAAAAGATAAATACATGTATTATTATGGTGGGCTAGAGGATAAATATTGGTAAAGTGATACATTTACTTAATTTTTGATGCAACCAATATTTAAAAAGTATCATTTTAGCATCAATACCACAATAGTAACCTATTCTAGCTATTAAAAGTCCCACAGTCTCCAAAAGTTCATTCTCTTTAAAATATTCCAAATCTCTCTAAAAACCCCAAGTCTCTAAATTGTTGGCTCCTACAAAAATACAAAAATAAGTTACATTCTCTTTATCCCATACAGGAAGAACCAAAAGGCAGTCATGAAATCAAAGTGAAACTGAACTCCAACAGTGTAAATTTAATCCCATAGCTCAATGTCCTATATCTGAGATTCACTCACAATTCCTGGGCCTTTTACAGGGCTTAGACGACTCTACTTCTTTGCTGCTCCCATTCACAGCACACAGAGCTCCTTCCAGAGGCTCAGGCCAGCCCCATTCTACAATACTTGGTAGTTATCATGTGGTCCTGGCATTTTCAATATGTTGGAGTCTCCACAGACTGCACTGTCACCAATGGCCTCCTGGTCTTTCTTCAAAGACTTTGATCCTGTACCAATCCTCGGCCTCTCCCTATAATCCTTCAGTTTTTAAGTTTATACTGCAACTGAGACTATACCTTCGTTAATGGCCTCTCACAATGCCAAGCTTCAAATATTCTCCATGACCCTTTCATACCTTCAAAACCAGTACCACCTGAGAGACTCTTATACATGTTCAACTTTGGCTGCCAACCTGGGATGCAGTTTTGGTCCTTTCTGGATTATAACTTTGGTGTTGACCCTGAGAAAATACTCCCAGAAGACTTCTCTTTAATGATGTTCATCTCATCTTAACCATAGCTGATTCCTCAGGATCAATTGTCTCAGTAAAACAAAAGGATCATGTTGGAGGAGGGAACTTGGTGGTTCCTGGCTGCTTAGCACCGAAATAATCACACAAAAACTATATTATTTAAATCACTGCTTGGCCCATTAGCTTTATCTTCTTATTGGCTAAGTCTTACATATTAGTTTAACCCATTTCTATTAATCTGTATATTACCACAAGGTTGTAGCCTATCAGCAAAGTTTCAGCACATCTATCTCCAGCGGCATCTCCATGGTGTCTCCCTGACTCCACCCTTCTTTCTCCCTCAGATAGCCTAACTTTCCCTGCCTAGTTCTGCTTTTACCTGTCATAGGCTCAAAGCAGTTCTTTAATCATTAACCAATAAAAGCAACACACAGACAGAAGGACCTCCCACACCAGGGTCACCTCAGTGGTGCTAGTCTCTTGTTACAGGTGATTCTTAAGCCCCAGCTAATCAGAAATCACATATTCTTAATATAAAATATCACGTGCATAACCCTGATAGTCATTGAAGGACTTCCATTCTGAAACTTCACAAGTCATGCCTCCATCACCTGTATTTCTCTCAGCATTCCTGTCTTTCAAACTCCCACTGAGAAACCTATTAAACTGTAAGAACTTAGTGGGTTTTTTTGTTTCTGTTTGTTTTTGTTTGTTCATTTGTTTGTTTTTAGCTCCACACTCCTCCCTTAAACCATTCCACCAAGTTTGTCACCGTAACACCCCACCCCTGGTACTAATTTCCATCTTAGGGTTTGCTATTGATAAACACCGAAAACAAAAGACACTTGAAGAGGAAAGTTTGTGTTTCATCTTGCAGCTTATAGTTCACCATGAAGGGAAATCAAGGCAGGAACTCAAGGCAGCAATCTGAAGGCAGGAACTGAAACAGAGACCAACAGTGTTTAGTGGCTTATTCCCCAGGACTTGCTCAATTTGCTTTCTTCTATGTCTGTGGTTTATCTGTCCAGGGGTAACACTGTGCATTGTGAGGTGGGCCCTCTTGAGTCAATCACCAATTAAGAAAATGCTCTACGTACTTGCCTATAGGCCAATCTGATGAAGACTTTTATTTTCCAGCTGAGGTTCTCTCTTCCCAAATGACTCCAATTTGTATCAACTTGACAAAAAATTAGCTAGCAAAATATATAATCATCTTTGTTTAAAATATTTAAACACACAGGAGGCCTTTTATTCTCAGTTGAGGTTCCCTCTTTCTAGACAACTCCAACTTTGTCAAGTCAACAAAAACATAACAAGCACAATATATAATCACGTTTGTTCAAAACATTTCAAACATACTATTAAGGTGGACTAGCTCAATATTGGTCAAATGATACATTAATTCATTTTAAATGCAACTACTATAAAAGAACAGAGCAAAAGAAAAGCTGAAATATATTCTTCTGATACATAAAGCATTTCAATGGAGAAGAGGTTGCTTCTGCTTAATCAAGTATGAAACAGACTCTTAGGAAATTATTCTCTAGTCCCACCACTTGCATCTGTTGAGTGTGGCCCCAGTGGAGCTGGTTATGGAGCACCTGATGTTGCCTAGGCCAGAAGCAAATAGCTCATGGCAGCCAAGTGCTCATTACTCCCCACTGATGCATACTTGAGATGTTTTGAGGAGCAGAGGGAGTTCAAATGATTACATCTCCAGGTGCGGAATCTCTTTAAACTCTAATTCTAGAGCTCCTTGGAACACTGTTTTGAGTTTTGGTAAAACTGTGAGTCTCATGTCTAAGCATCTTCTCCAGGGAAACCATGCTTCGTAGTGGCTATTTTTGCTCAGCACCCAATGACTACCTGGAAATATGACTTTTATCTCCCAAACTTCCAGGCTATAAGGTGAGAGCCAAAAAAATGTATGTGTTCCCAATGCATCCTTCAAAGACAAGAGACTCTCTAAATGATCAGTCAGGTAATAAAATGTCAGGAAAAAGTGTCTTTTCCTTCAAGAGTGCACAACAGCTTTCATAGAGAAATTCTACTTGGGTGAGAGATTCCAGGTTTCTATGGATACTCTTTAATTTTAACCTCAGAAAAATATAAATGTAAGATTCATCAATGTTCAACCTGAAAACAGAAAATATGCTTTACCTGCCATAGGACTAAACTAGATTGGCCAAGAAGCGTTCCAGTATTCATGGGAAAGATAATGAAGCATAATTACATGTCTTCCTATGTGGAGAATACCTGGAAGCTTCATAGGCTGCTGGTAGAAATATAAAAATGGTGCACCACTATCAAAAGCTGTTTGATTATTTCCAGTAAAAAGATGCTTTCCCCATGACTAATCCATTTCACATGCATCCAGGAAAAGATTTCTATTAGAATAATAGCAGCTGTATTCATAATAGAAAAATGTTATCAAGAAAAGTTTAGCCAACTATGTTACATCAGATAGATAAAGTAATGAATGAGTAATGCTCCTTGGTCAACACTAGATCACATATGTGATAGTGATCCCATAAAATTGTGCAGTGATTCAGGGGCTGTCTTCATTGATGTTTGTACACACTATGTTGTTCAAATAACAAGATTACCTAATGATGTCTTTTATAGAACACATCTCTGTTGTCAAGTAATTACACATGATTGTTATTTAGCAATGAATGGGATAAACTCCTTATACATTAAAAATGATGTTAAGAAAAAATACCTAGTATGAAAACCAGAAGTATGGTTTTGTTTACATAAAGGGCAAGAACAAATCAGATTCATCCCTCTGGTATAACCAGAATGGCAAGACCTGCAGACGTTAGGAGGTGTTGCTGACTGCCGAGCCAGTGAATAAATGTTATGGAGTGGGTGACGATGTTCTACAAGTTGGTTAGGCTATTTTAGAGTATAATTTTTGTAAAATTTTATCAAAACGGAAAGCAAAGATCTTTATTAATAAAATAATATAAGCATAGAAATTTTAAAGCTTTATTACTTATAGTAGGGGAATAAGCTTTAAAAGTGAAATGTATGTAAAGCTCACTGAAGAGAATCTGAAGAAATAATAGGGGTAGAGACACCATGTTAGTTTAATGTATATTACACTTTTTTTTGGTTGACAGGGAGAGAGTTACTGGATTATTTGTAGAAATGTAGGGATAGACAGAAATAGAGATGGTTGATGGTTGTATATCAATTTAGATCACTATATTAGGCAGGATAGGAATGTTGCTTTGTTTTACCACCTTAAAGGCCAAATGATTTAATCCATCGGGAGATAGAGTCTTTAACAAGATTATTTCCACAGAAGGTGCTTGTGAAAGTGACAGCTGCCCAGGACAAGCTTAGGACAAGTTCCAGGATTCCTTCCAGAATGTACATGAGATATCAGTTGATGATATTCCCACGTATATCCTTGCCATAGGCATTTCATTTTAACAAGGGCTCTGTCTGTCTGTCTGTCTGTCTATTTATTAGCCTTGTGTCCTCCCATGTCATCAGTTCTGTACAAACACCCCTCTACCCACTGAGTAATCTTCTACACAAAGAAGTAATGGGATGAGGCAGAGACACTGAGTGTAAAACTCACTGGAACTTCAGCTCTTGTGAAATTAGTGAGTCTGAGGGCATGGGCTAAAACAGTGTACATTTGCACAGGTGTCTGGGCTGTTTGGTTAGTCACACCCATCAATTTCATTACTAGAACCTGGAAGCACTTAGAAATGAAGTTTCAGTTTCGAGGCTTTCATGATAATTGAGGTGAGCATGCCAGAATTCTGTAAAATCATATCAAAAGGCTGGTGAGCTGCCTAGGGCATGGATTTCCACGGAAGCCAGCAACCATGCACGCTCAGCAGCAGCGGGAGATTCCCCACACAGAGGCCACTTTTCTGTTGGGAAGTTGGACATCCTCTAAATCATCTAGAATGTGGACTGAGAAGTCCACATCCAATAGCAGCTTAATAGCAAGCAAAAGTTCATGGGAAATGCAGAAACCTGTTCCCTAGGAAAAACATGGCTTTCTGGTGGGATAAATTATGTACCTGTGAGCTCAGCTTTTTCTTAGGGCAAATGGCAGAGAATTTGCCCAGATGTGAGCTTTCTGATTGACTACACAGCAAGCAATAGTGCTAATCCAACACGTGAAATTTCAGTTTGACTTTAACCTGAAGGCTGGAGTGATGATCTGTAGGGGGTTCAACTCAAAATGAGCTTCAGGCATGGTAGGCAGTCACCTACCAACTCAGCTACGTCCTTAGCCTGGAATATATATATATATATATATATATATATATATATATATATATATATATATATATATATATATATGTAGTGTTTGCTACACGTGAGTAGTCTATTCCTTCAAAAGTTTAGCTCCAGGGGAACTCCGCAGGCTTCTGAGGGTAGCTTTGGGAGGTATTCCTGGCCACGCACCTTCAACCCTGACAGCGAGTCTTAAGCAATTCATCCTGAGGCACAATTTCTTTCTAACCTTGAATTTGCGAAGCCACACAGCTCGCATGCTCCCAAAATCCAGATGTGAGATGGGCATGGGGGTAGAACTCACCTTTCTCGAAGTCAGAAAGACGGGTGGTAGGTAGGTGGTGAGTTTTAAATGGAACAAGACCAACCCATTAGCTTCACACTCCACCTCCTAGGCCTCCTGGAGGAGTATTGACCCCTCCCTCCCAATCTTCACAGAGTGACGGGCTCTTGGTGTGAGCCTTGTCCTCTAAAATGAAATGTCACACTCAGTGCTGAACTGTAAGCAGAGTGATGAATTAAATACATTTCTTTAAAAGCTTCTTTACTTTCATAATTCATTAACTTGGGATTCATCTTCAGAGACCTGACTGACACCCTCCAGAGCCTGCCTGAGTTTCCTATGAGGCAGGAGCCACTTTATTCTGTGCCAGGCTTTTGGTCCTCCAGTGTCTCCCAGTGGACTGTCATCTCTGGTTAGTTAGCTCAAAACAAAGAGGGTGTTTGGGACTGATTTGCGGGGGTTGGGGGGAGGTCATTAGGTCCTCTTCTTGGGGAAGTACATTTCAGTTATCAGCCTCTAACCACCTTAGGAAGGCCTCACCCTCTTTCCCTTTTCCCTCTCACCAGGGTTTGCAACAGAGGGACCTCCAAGATGATTCTTTCTCCAAAGATAACTTAGGTAGTTGCACAGAGTAACTGGTGACTCAGAGGCAACCCTCAATCCCTGTCTCCTACCCAGCAATACATTTGCAGTTTTTGTTCACCCAAACTTTTGCCCCCACTCTCAAGAGAAGAAATCCTTCCCCCTCTTGGGCAAATGCTTACTATATCTTGTTAGAATCCTCTATTCTCTATCCTTAGAATTTACATTGTTCCTTACTTCTACTCTCTAAAGTTTTCAATACATAGTTCAGCATCTATGTAGAAGACCCAGGCATGAGTCTGTCTGTCTGTCTGTCTGTCTCTTTCTCTCTCTCTGTCTCTCTGTCTCTGTCTCTGCCTGTCTCTTTCTCTCTCTCTCTCTCTCTCTCTCTCTCTCTCTCTCTCTCTCTCTCTCTCTCACACACACACACACACACTTCCTTTTTTTGTGGTGAAGGTGGATAGACAGGTTTCACTATATAGCCCAGCCTAGCCTCTAACTTTGAATCCTTTAAATCCTCTTGCCACAGCCTCCCTAACTCTGGGATTATAGGTGTATGCCTCCACACTCAGTAAAAGGTATCTACTTTTTTAAAAGTACAGTATCCATTTTACTTGTCCCAGATGTTTTTTCTTTCATCCTTATGAAACCAGATATTTACATGGACTTTGGTAGAGGCTGAGGGACAGCAATAGCAGTCTAAATCAAGGTTTGGGTATCCAGTCCTACTGGGTTTTAAGATTTTGATGACTGACACCTTACTATGAATGGCACAGCTCACACAGTAATGCATCTTGGGAAGCACAACCATCAAAGACATTTGCTTTAGAAATATTCTTGATGGCAGTCAGTGGCCTCTACAATGTTGTGGGTAGTGAATATCTTAATGGTCTTGTCCTTAGGTGGGCACTGGGAATAGTTGGTGCTGTGATTGACTGCCCATGACCTAGCTTTTAGGCTTGACCACTGTTCCTTTTCTTTCTTTCTTTCTTTCTTTCTTTCTTTCTTTCTTTCTTTCTTTCTTTCTCTCTCTCTCTCTCTCTCTCTCTCTCTCTTTCTTTCTCTCTCTCTCTCCCTCCCTCCCTCCCTTTCTCTCTCTCTCTTTCCTTCCTTTCTTTCTTCCCTCCCTTTCCTCCTTTCTTTCTCCTTCCTTCCTTCCTTCCTTCCTTCCTTCCTTCCTTCCTTCCTTCCTCCCTCCCTCCCTTTCTCCCATTCTCTTCTTTCTTTCTCCCAACTATCTTGAATCCAAGACTCTATGAATAGCAGGTTCTTGTTAAAGTATATCTTTGAAGTACTGCACATTGATGCCAGGGGCTTCCAGATACCACACGAGGGCTTTACTAGTAAACTTCCTCTGCTGCCCCAACACGCATATATTTCCCTCTCTCTTGGTCAACCTTGCTGCCCAGCTTCTGTGCTCTCCATCTCCCATTTTCCCCCAATTCATTACTGTAGATTTTAAATGAAGTGCTGCCTGTAATATTGCTGGATGTTTCTCTGACTGAAGCCACTAAGAAACTCTATGTTGCTTGAGCACACTGTCCGGTCCTCACCTCTCTATCTGTCCCAATTTATCCTGTCTGGGTAGTTTTTCCGTATCTTCCATTAGATGCTGGCAATACTCAATCCATCTTCTTTCTCACTAAACAACTTTCAGGACTGATCTTACCATCTCTCACATCTTCAGTTCTCCCTTGACTGTAAAGAGTTTCTCACGTCAGTATCTTCAGCGTCTAGCCTTTTGATAATAGAGATCCGCACCTATCACCCAATGGGCCTTTTCCCCAGTGAGCCCACACAGGTCTAAACTTGGCATTAAGAAGACCAACCATAGAGCAAACAAACGACCCACATCTTTCGCTCCTCCGCATCCCACCTTCTTTTCCTTCTGAGCCAGGTGGAACCTTGACAGCTTCTTCTGATTCTGGCACTTCAAATTGCCCATTACATCAAATTCCAACCCTCTCTGGCCTCTATCCCCACTGGTGCTTCCTTAAGTGTTTATCCTATGTCTATAATAAGGAGATAATCTGGCCCATTAGAAAAACAAAACAAAACAAACACAAACTTCACAATCCCCCACTTTCATTCCCTCCCACGCTGATGCTGGAGGGGAATTTCTAAAATGTAGTATGACTGGTAAATGCAGTTATCTACAGATAACACTTGAAAAGTCTATTAAAGTGTGTTTCACCTCATTTTTAACCCCTCTCTCCATTTTTTCTTCCTTTTTATTTTCTTTCCTCATATTTACTTTTTCTCAAACCACCGAGTCGCTCACTACAAACTGACCCTGCTTCTTTTGTACTTGTACTAATTCTTCCCTCTGCCATACCTATGGCCACTCTTTCCTACTCTTCACATCTCTCTCCCATCTAAGTACTCAACAGGCCCTACCCCTGGCTCTACACCGCTTTAGAGCCCGGAGGATATCAGGACTATTGAGGGTGCTATGGACACAAGCTTCAGTCGTTACACTGCTCTGAGGAATGGAGGCACTTACTCATTCTCTTCCAAGAATCACCATTCTGCTCTTACATTTACTGTACTCTCTGTTGCTTACTAAAGATTTCCTGCATATCTATCTTCGTGACAAACATGGGAGCTCTTAGAAGCATTGATATATATGATTTGCATCTGTATTCAAACCTTGGATGAAGACAATGCTAAGTACAAGGACATTGCTTTACAAATGAAGCAAAGAGCTTCATAGTCACGTGGGTCCTGATAGGAGGCATATTTTCCCAAGAGGCTAGAGGTGATTCTGAACCCACCTCCAATTTGGAGGGCTTTATGGGCTTCATGATCACTGGAAATGTTAAAGAATGAGGTGTTAAAAAGTGTTGTTCTTCTTCTCTATGAAGATACTCTAATTATCAAGTACTGTATCATACAGGAATGGCTAAGTAATATCTGATAAAATTAGCAAACAAGCAACTTAATGATTTAGAATGTTTGTCTACTTTAAACTGCCTGGCAAAGACAGCACTTTATTAATCGATAAAACACTCCTACCCTTTTATGCTGTAATGCAAAGCAGGAATCCTTTTCTCAATTTTTCTTAAAGTTAGAATTTATTTTATGTTAAGAAATTGTTCTGAGAATGTCTAATTAATCATTTGTTCCAACTGTTTGCTTAATATGTCTTCTTTGACCCAAGATTTTTTGAGGGGGCCATCTGTTTTCTATTTTCATACATTTGTGTAAAGGAAATGTATGTACTTCTCACTTCAGCTTTCTCGCTTTCCTTCCCCATGGCTGTAAGAAACCCATGCTGAAGCTAGCTGTTCTCTGATGCACCCAAAGCACATGCTTACAGAGCAAAAGGAGTCTAAAGACATGTATGTTTGTGGTAGAGAGACTGTCTCCTCAGAACTCAGTCATCCTGTGTGGCCAAGGTGATCTCATTTGAGTCAAGGGAGTTTCAGAACTACAATGGTAACTTAAGTGAAACATTTTCAGAGAAAACATAGGAGCAAGGATGATTATCACTTCACAAACATAAGAGCTCGATCACATATGCAGTACTCTAAAAAGAATTTCCTTTTTTGAGTCTGATATTGTGGTGCACACTTTTAATTCCAGCGCTCAGGAGGCAGAAGCAGGCAGTTTCTTTGTGAGTGCAAGGCCAACCTGGTCTACGAAGGGCGTTCCAAGACAATCAGAGCTGGTACACAGAGAAATCCTGTCTTGAAAAAAACAAATTTAAAAAGAGAAAAGAAAAGAATGTCATTATAATAGGGAACAGGGATTCCAAATGTGCTTGGGATTTGGTTGATAACAGATGTTAATATCATGATAGTTTTTAAGGTCCCATGGCTAGAGAGACGGGCCAGTAATTAAATGAATATTTTCTAGAGAGAAACTTGAGTTCAGGTTCCAGCATCCATGCCAGGCAGTCTACAACTGTTTATCTCCAGCTTTGCACCTACCCCTCTGTCCTCTGCACACTACTTGTACTAGTGAGCACATGCTCACACATCATATATATTCCTTTGACTATTGTCATACAATATAATTTGAATAGATTTCTCCCTTCACCAGCTCCTCCCAGATTCTTTCCAGCTCCCTACTCACTGAAATTCACATTCTTATTGCCCCCCCCTTAAAAAGCAAAAACAGGAAAACTAGCAAACCCCCAAAAAGCAAAACAAATAATAAAAAACAAAAATTTGAAAGAAAGAAATAAACAAACAAAAGCAACCCACCCAAAGCAAATAAGAAAAGGGCTTAAAAGAAAACCCCACTGAGTCTGTTTTGTGTTGGCCAACTACTCCTGAGCATGGGGCTTGCTCTGGAATGTGGTTGATTTGTCCAATAACTCTCCAATGGAGAAAACTTATTTTTCTTTCCCAAGAGGTATCAGCAGCAAGCAGCTTCTTGCCTAGGGATTGGAATTTTATGGCCACTTTCCTTCTCAAGGTTAGGGTTTTGTCTTCATTGGCCCTCTGTAAGTCTGTACATGGTGTCATAGTCTCTATGAGTTGATGTGTGACAGTCCTGTTATGTCTGGAAGTCACTTTCCTTGGAGTCATCCACCACTTATGGCTCTTACAATCCCTCTGCCTCCCATTGACAAGGTGATGGGGACATCTCATTTAGGACTGAGAGTGCCAAGGTCTCTCAATCTTTAAACATTGTTCAGATGTAAGAAGGAGCTTCTCTGATGAAGGCTGAGCAATGCTCTGCTCTATGGGTATAACAATGACATTTTCATTCTTATTCTGATTTGGACGTTAGGTGGCAATTGAAAAATTATGGCTTGATATCTGACTTTGGGAGAATAAAAAGGATGTGACTTTCATGTGTTACAGAAATTGTAATTCTTGTCAAATGAAGTGACACTCCTCTGAAGAAAGCACGTAAGTATATAAATGAATGTGTTTTATCTTTTCTTCCCATATTTTATTGTCAAAAATCTATACTATGATTTGTGGATATACATTTTTAAACCAAAATAGCTCTTACTCAAAGACAGTGGTTCTTAAACTTCCTAATGCTGTGACCCTTTAATATAGTTCCTCATGTTGTGGTGACCTCCAAACCATGAAATTAATTTTGTTGCTCTTCATAACTATAATTTTGCTACTCTTATGGATCTTAAAGTAAATGTCTGTGTTTACCGATGGTCTTAGGCAACCTCTGGGAAAGGGTCATTTGACCCCCCTAAAAAGGTTGCAACCCACAGGTTGAGAATCACTGCTGTAGGCCCTTGAACTCTTATTAAGTAAAAATGCAATGCCTTTGGTACCTGACAAGACCCCAGATTGCCAAGACCTAGATAAAAACAAAGTCAGAGACACATTACCATGACTTTCAAAATCTGCAGGAAAGCTGAAGCGAACAAGAGAACAGCACTTACCCTGGGGAACAGCCATTTATGCCTACGGAACAGAGTAGAAAACCCAGAGGACTCTACTTGGAGTTAACTGATCTTCAACAAAGTGCCAAGAATTGGGGAGAAGGGTTGCTTCAATAAATAGTGTGGGGAAAACTGGCTTTCTAACACCAAATGATAAAACAGTACTGCTTTGTAAAAGAATGAACTCAACATAGATTAAAGACTTAAACACAAGAAGAAAAGTGTAAAGCTAGCAGAACAGATATATGATAAAATCTTTTTTATAATGATTTGGGTGATGGTCCCCCTCCTTTTGTAAATAGCCCACCCCTAAGGCAACACAAGGAAAACTAAACAAGCATGATTACAGGGAGCTGCAGAGCTTTGGCGCAGCACAGAAAGAACTGACTCAGCAAGAAGATGAAAACAACTGATGATCAGAAAAGGACAGTGGTTCTGAAGGGATAGTCCCAAAAAGACGTCACAAGAGACAATCAGACACATGAAGAAAGGTATGGCATCAATAATATTCAGAGAAGTGCTTAATCAAAAGCCACAGTGAGCTACGAACACACACCTGCTTATAATAGGAAAGATGAACGGTAGACAGTGCCAGCAAAGACACAGAAAAACAGGAGCCCTTGCATGCTGTTGGTTGGAATGCAAATTTGCTTGGCCATTACAGAAAAACCCATGGAAGCTCCTCCTTCTCCAAAGAACTAAGAATGAAAGTACCATGTGCCACACTTCCTGGCATGCATCCCAATAAGTGAAATTCAAATGTCAAAGAGAGACCTATGCTCTATACACTGTGACAGTATTCATATTAGCCAGGTCCAGGGTCAACCTAATGTCCCTTGGTGGATGAAAATCTGCTACATGGACATGCTGCACACAGTGGATGCTGTGCCTTAGAAGAGATGTTTGTAACAGCAGCAAATGAATCTGGAGAACACTGTGTTAACTGAAATAAACTAGGTATAGAAAGACTAACATTGGGTAGTTTCTCCTCAAATGTGGATCTAAAAAGCCAAGTTCTTATACACTGAGTAGTCAAATTATTATTATTGTTAGGGCCTGAGAAATAATCTGGGGCTGGAAACTTGTTGGTCAAATGGTACACATTTTCAGTATATACTCTGGAATTATATAGCATGATTAGTATTTTAGTGTTGGGAAATGATTTTGAAATAAATTGTTATTTCATATTGATTCTTTATTCTTTATCCTAGTACCAGATTTCTAGTCCATATAAACTGTCACAGTATTTACATATGATCAACAAATTCTGCTGCATACTATAAATCACCTCTAGGTTAAAATAGCACTTAATAAAATCCAAATAATATGTAAATGACTACTACAGTATACTTTTAAAGGAATAATGTGAAAAAAATCTCTATGTGTTCAGAATAGGTATAATTTTTTCCAAATAATTTTGATTCATGCTTAACTGAATCCATGAAGGTAGAATCTTTGCATAAGGACAGTAATGAGACAAAAATTGCTGAAATGAACCAAAATTTTAATGTTTATTCAATAGTGTTAACAAATCACAAACTAACGACACAAGACAGTCTAGTTATCCACATGTGATATGTTCTGAGATAGTCAGTCCCTAGCTGTGGGCGTTATTGTGCCTTGTGCATGCTACACTGTTTTTCTATGTAAATGCATTTATGCAGTTTCACTTACAAACTACACAAAAAGATTAACAGTAACATTAAACAAACAATTCTAACACTAGACTAGTAAAAGTTATGTGAATGTGGTTTCTCTCAAAATACCTTACAGGGTAGATCTTAGGTATTGCAGCATATGACACTTTTCTTGACTCATTAAGAACATTTAACTTTATGGGGCTGAAGAGATGGCATAGTGGTTAAGTGTGGAGACCAAAAATGTGAGCTATTCCACCTTGTCTGAAGACCAGCTTGCTCAAAGTCATTAACAACAACTGTGACTATACAGCCTGACCTAGGGTGTGGTTGTTTGATGTTATGGACATCAAGGTGGTTCACAGAGGTAGATCCACTCCACCCTGACCAAAGGTCAGAGAATTCAAGCATACTTCTGCTCCTTCTTTTGAAATTGGAGGTTTGACCTACAGAGCTGCTGCCTTCAGGATACTTGGTCTAGGGTAGATACATCTCTTAAACCACAGAATGATTTTCTCAAGAAGTAATGGCTTGATGTCTCAGAGCATTGAAGCAAGTAACTGTTCTCGTTGTCCTTTGTATCATGTTAAAGCAGTCTTTTGCCTTCTTCCTCCTTTTCGTATTGGGGTATAAAAGTGTATGGAAAATTAAACACAGGCAGCCTCCGGACTCAGGACTCAGAAGAAGAATTCAGCATTCAGTATTCCCTGAGTTGCCCTCCTGGTAGTATTCTATGTTTCCTTATTATCTCTGTTTCTCCTACCTAACATTTATAATCCTCATGCCCCTGCCCTGGAACAGGCAAACCCGCTGTGGCTAGGAGACTGGCAGAAGTCACTCCAACAGGGTGGCTCCCAACATATGGCATCTCAACGTGGCACAGCCTGCAACAGTTAAGAGCATCCACTGCTCTTTCAGAGGACCTCAGTTTAGTCCCTAGCATCCATGTGAGGTGGCTCACACTGTCTGTAACTCCAGCTCCATGCAATCCAGTGCATTCTTCTGCCCTCCGCAGACACCTGCATTCTCGTAACACAACCCCTCCCCAAAGATAAACGTGATTGAAAACAGCAGAAATGTAAAAAAGGAGAGAAGTCTTTTATTACTATTATTACATTTTCTTCCCATCTGACTTCTGAGCGTCACTACTCTTGCATTCTAGGGCCATTATTAAGGGAAAGGAGGTTACTTGAAAACCCGCACTGCAGTAGTCCTTCGGTTGTACTAATAGCTGAGGTGCTTATCTATGAACCAAGGCACAGGTGGTTCACAGAGAAAGAGTGGATTCCCTGGATAAAGTCATAGGGCTGGGCAGAGCAACATGACACAATTTCATCACACTCTCCAGGATAGTATATAACTCAGGGCGTATGAGTTGTTTAGCTGGGAAGCTTCCAATGGGTAGTGATTGACTCTGAGTAACTGAACCTGCAGGAAATGAAAATTGCAGCATGTGTGTGTGTATACCAGAGTGAGGCTATGGGGCTTCAGAAGAATATTGCAACAGCATCAGAGTCAAGATCGAGTGGTATTATATAATTTAAATGCACCAGTATACATGAAAATAATTTGAAAAATGAAAGTACACAAATTAAAAAAATATTTTTACTTTTTAAAAACTGAGTACCTGTTCTTTAAATCAGCAAACGGACAACAAGTGTTTAGCTTTATTTTTGCACAGAAGTGACATGATCTGATTTGCAGCATTTAGAAACTGTTCTCAGCATACTGTTGACTGCACACTAAGGGCAAGACACTGCTCGATTGAAGGACATGTTTTTGCATATCAAGGCGACAGAGGTGGATTTGGGTGGTCAGTTGCAGCTGTCAACTGGAGAAGGACCAAGGAAATTACTAACCACACCCCTAGCTCTCCGTGATGATATTCCCTAAGAGGATTAACTCAGGGAGAAGACAGGAGGAAGAATGAGCATAGTCACTGCAAAGACTGCGGGCCTAGATGAAGCCAGAGGGAAAGGAGAAGAGCTCTCCCTAGCCCAGGCAGTGTTTCTCCCCTCCCTGCTATCAGGCTGTGAACTGGTCCCTGCCATACTCCCCACTCCCTGCTCTGTGTTATGTTGTGGTGGACCAAAATTTAGGAACTCTTATCCAAAAGATACCTTTCCTTCTGTAAGATGTCCTCAGAGAACACTGTGTCACAGTAATACAGGCAAAACCCGGAGTCTAGTTAAGAGGCAGTGGCATAGCATGCCTGTGGGTGCCTATTTCTACTCTGTCACCTAAAGTGTCCTCATTGCCAAGAGATGGAAACCTTTCAAACTACCATTTCTTTGTCTACTGCTTCTAAGACAGAAAAGCGTGGTGGAGCAGTGGAAGCCGAAAGAAGGAAAAGCCCGTTTTGCGTCTCTGGAGTCTATTTGCTGGGAATGGGATCGTGGGTAACAGAGCATCTGGAGACTAGAAAAAAAAAACCATCAAATGATACGGGACAAATGCAAACAAAACATGTTTAGGTTGGAGGGGTGTGTATGGAAGAGTGGGAGGCAGGAATTCAGGTCTGTACTTGCTGACTTTGAGATTAGCTTTAGGTATCTCAGCCAGGACTTCAAACACTGGATAGTCTGGCATTTAGGGTAAATTACAGATATCAATGTCATTGACAGCCACAGAGAAGAACACTACTTGAATTTTGAGGTTTTGGTGAAGAGAAGCCAGAAAAGTGGTTAACACTGGTGAGCAATGAAGTTGGAGGATCAACATAAACACTGCTTGCATGGGCAAAATAAAACAATTGGACATTGACAGCCGGTCTTAGCTATGAAGTTCTTAATGTCCTTTACAAAAGCCATTTTTATAGAGTGGTGAGTAAAATTCTTGGAACTTGTTTATTAATCCATCAATTCGTTAGGACTTGTTGCTGCGTGGTGATGGTGTATGCCAGGTAGTGGTGGCGGCAGCACACGCCTTTAATTCCAGCACTCAGGCAACAGAGGCAGGTGGATCTCTGTGTTCGAGGCCAGTCTGGTCTACAGAGTGAGTTCCAGACCAGCCAGGACTACACAGAGAAACCTTGTCTTGAAAACGTAGAAAGAATTATTGCACTTACTTGTACTAAACACTAGGAACTTGAGGTAAATTAGGAAGCCATTGCTCGTGTCCTGTAAAGTTTGGAGAACTTTGTTGTAATAACAGTAGGATGGACTTCTAAAGGAAGAGCTTGTGGATGACAGCACACACACCACACTTGAAGAGCAGAAGGAAGCAGCCACATAGTTTAAAGTAACTGTTAGGGTCATAGGATACATGAAAACAAGCCCCACCCCTTTGAGCTAGGACTTGGTAAATGATCATTTATTTTATGAACTGAAGACTGTGTTCTAAGAAAAGTGCTTATTTGTCCTCTTGATTCTATTTGGGAAAGTATTTGACAAGGTGTCATGATTTGCTTTTAGTCTGATTTCATCTCTGCAGTGCTTAGATGGTTTAATTGTTGGTTTGATCAGACACCTAGAATCTGAGCTCTTCATAAAATAACACATTAGATTTCGCAGGCAGAGTTGTTTGCCAGGATTCTCTCTTCCAAATAAGAGTGATTATTCATGGTTCTCAAGGGACGCACAAAACAGTATTTTATTCATTTAAATATTGCTTGATAGAAACCATATAATGCACCGTCTTACCCTTCTTGTGTTAGTTTCGTTGTGAAGTCCTGGCTATGAATATAATTGAAGACGGTACAAACGTCGAGAGCTTCGTAAGTCACTTATTTCATTATCTGTTTCTATGGTAGCTTTCTGTACTCTTTAGCAGCATGTCACTAGATGATAATAAAACAGTAGACATTGAAGTTACTTGAGAGAGCTCTTAAGAAGTGCAGAAACAAACTAAAAAGTACAGAAATATTTGACAAATCTAATGTAGCTATGTTAACACTTTAAGTTTCTACTTGAAAATTATTTTTCTTTCTTTTCTTTTTCTTTCTCCTTTTTTTTTCTTCTGTAAGATAGGGCCTTACTATGTATCTCAGACTAATCTTGACCTCACAGTCCTCTGGGCTCAGCTATTTCAGTGCTGGGATTACAGGAGGATCCTACCACAGCTGTCTGGAAACAGGCCATTTAATACAGGGTTTGTGTGTGTGTGTGTGTGTGTGTGTGTGTGTGTGTGTGTGTGTGTGGTGAAAACCATTTATTTTGCTTATACTTCCACAGGCAGGAACTCAAGGCAAAAACCTGGAGGCAGAAACTGGAGCAGAAGCCATGGAGGAGTCTTGCCTACTGGCTTGCTCCTCTTGGCTTGCTCAGCTTTTCTTTCTCTCTCTCTCTCTCTCTCTCTCTCTCTCTCTCTCTCTCTCTCTCTCTTCCTTCCTTCCTTCCTTTCTTCCTTGCTGTTTGTCTGTCTTTCCCTCTCTAATTAAAAGACAGTATTCCTCCAATATAACATTTTTATTAGTTATTTGGGAATTTCATACAAAGCACACTTGCTTCCTATTCCTCCCAGGTCTACCCTCTCACCCTTGTGCCCACCCCCCATCCCTTATCAAGTTCAATTTATGTTGCCCATATACTCATTGGATTATGGTCAAACTCCCAGTGAGCAGCCTCTTAGAGGAAATTGAGTCCTTCCCCACCCCCTACCCTCCCTCTACCAGAAGCCATCAGCTGTGAAGAGCTACCCTTCAGCATCTTTATCACTGTTTATAAGGACCCTTTAATGGCTTCCTAATTATTAGCCCAAGGGAGAACCTCCTCGAGGAATCTCTATGAGGATGTCTCACAGGACAAAACTTCTATATTATGTTAATTTAGGTAATTAGGTCATTCAGCAGGAGCCTTGGCATAATCCACCTCATGTAGCTGAAAAGGAATTACTACCACAGTGAGGTGATGTGGAAAAATGGCTTATATGACAAACATTGGCATTCCAGAAACCAGAATGCCTTATTGGAAGTGGTCATTAGGAAATGAGTCAGTAAAATTGAGCTGCGATATTGTTCTTAGAAAATTGGTTCAATATTTTTGAAACCTATACTTTGATTCTATGTAGTTAAAGTGATTAATTCCACTATGTAACATATCTTAAAAGAAAATAAAGCTTTAAGGGATAGTAAACCACAAGGGAGAGGATACAGTCATAAAGCCCCAATGAGCTTGGTGGCCCAGTCTCAGCCCACAGGGTTTGACATAGCCACATGGTCCCGCCACAGTGCTGGCCACTTGTTCTTTTCTTTGGGTTACTGAAACCACAGGATTAGTCACTGTAATAAAACCTCCCTAATCGTGTTTGATAATTGGTGTTTTTATTTCTATAGATTTTTCTATCGATTAACTTTTTTCTTCTCTGTTCTTGAAGGAGGATAGAGTCAAGGAGAGTCTGGCATGGTTTGGACTAGGTTCAGTTTCGGCGTATAATTCCCATCTCGCCTATTAGCTGATGTGACAGCACATTATTTCACCTGTCAAAATTATATTTCTGAGAAACAGATTCGAGAAATATCCTTCCCTTCACGCCGTGCATTCCTAATCTGAGTGACTATGAATTTACCTGCGGTGGGGTGCCCTGACACCCTCTGGGGGGGATAATGACCCCAAGCTCACTGGCTGGCCTTCACTTAGCTACGGGAGACTGGGATACAGCAGGATCTGAGCGCTTGTCATTATCAACCTGTGGCAGAATGCTTGTCACCGGGCGCTCTTGGCTGCTTAGAAAAGATGACCTTTTCTCTGTTGGTAATGAGCGCTGTGAGAGCAGCTTCTGAAACATGTTCCTCAGAATCGCGCAGTCCGTATAGTGAGGTGTGGAGGCCAAAGGCAAGGCTCGGTGACACTTTAGCTCCACTTTAAACAGTAATATGCAAACTATGACAATGGAAGCACAAGATGAAGTTGTCCCTTTAAAAATTAGCTTGACACCTCGAGGAAAGAGGAAAATCTTTCTGAATGAGGAGTACCACATAACGAGGAGGACTGGAATCCAGGTGGGCCCGGCAGCCACACTCTCTTTTGCTGCAATGGATCGTCAGTCTCCCAGATTCCTGTCATCTGAACTGGTTGCAGGCAATATCCACCGAGGGCCTGCTTGTTCCAGGAACCCTTGCCTGATCCCTAAGTGCTGACCAATGAGGCAAAAGTAAAAGTCCAGGGACTATATTCTGTGTTAGTTTCATAAAAAAGGAGACTGACTTTCTCCCATCTCTCTCTTCCTCTCCAGGAAAACGGAAAGCCCCTTTGTCTCTAAGATAAAAACCATAAGGAGACATCAAAAATGGCCTAGTAGGCCTCAAATGCTATTTGCGCTATTATGAGTGAAAATTTAAATTTTATGTGGTGGAGCCTCCAGAGTTTGAACATTTTACTTTTCTTAATGACTCAGCTTTAGCCAAAGTCATGTAACAAAGTTCATGTTTGTTAGAGATCTCTGAGGTTAGCTTGATTAGAGAAGCTAATTTCCAGATTTTAATCTTCAGGGTGATCGAGTTTAATCTCATTTTTATCTTGAGACAACATGGTATACAAGCATGTCATACCATCAGTGCAAGATTGGAAACCAGAATACTCTCATCATTGCTCTCCCTATTATTTAAGATGGCAGGGCAATAGCACAGGCGTCATGGTACAAACATATCTAAACAAACAGACATGAAATCCACTTCACATTGAAAAACCCAGAGCTAGCCCTCACTGCACCCTGAAGGGCGGCAGGCAAAGGAGAGCTGCTGAGGCCAAGAAAGTGGTAGCGGGCCAACTTCTCCCGTTCTTTAGGGTTGAGTGCCTTGCCGTCTCTCACCCCTAACACCCTGATGCTTCATTGCTCTGTTGCCTTCTGTTTTTCTGTTCATCCTTCTGTGTTCTTTTATGTAGAGTGCTTAGGAGGCCCCATCATTTCTTCAAGTGGAATAAACCACAGTATGTTCTTGTCTAATGGCTTTTTCTAATTACTTGCTTTCTTTATTGTTTGTGGTACCTACTTTTTTTTATATCAATCTCTCTGAGATTTTATTTGACTTTTCTTTATTTGTCTTTTGTTTCCTCTTCAAACTAATTTTCAGATTTCAGTTCCTGCTCTCTGTTTGTGTGTCCACCATTTTAGTCCCAAACTGTAACAAATCTAATGCCTTGGACAGAATCTGCAATCTGTTAATTGGTCTAACTATCTCTTGGCCATACGTGAATTATATGTTTTTCTATATCAATTGCTATAGGAAATCCTACAGCCAGTAGCCTTTAAGTTATCTGCCCACTTGGGCGTGGCCTCTTATACTATTTATGCCCATGTAAAGCACATGTCAGGCCTCTTTTCCGGCTGTGGGATGCGGTTGCTGTTCTCCGTTCCAGCAGAGGATATTGATTTGTGAGTCACCCCTAAATAAATAACCTTCTATTATTCTCAATTCTAAGTTAGCGTGGGATTTCTTTTAAGCATCCATCTTTAATCACTTTTAAATAAATTGTTACAAAATGCTTTTAGCATTTTTCTTCTTCCGTTTTCTCTCTCTTCGGACATGCATGCATACATACATACATACATACATTCACTACACCACATACATATGTACATATACATATCCAACCCACAAATACACACACACATACATGCTTACTGTCTATAGGACAAATGTGCATTCCTTGTTAGACTTTGTATCATCGACCTTAATGAAATGAGGTCCAGGCTTTGGTGCCTCACAGACGTAACCTCAAATTCTAGCTCGATGCTTAATATGCTCAGTATGTGGCCATTCAAAGTCTCCATTTGTTGTTTTTCAAATGCTCTTCGTGCCTCTCACATATGAAATGGAGGAATTTGCATAAGACACACACAGAGAGACACTCAGCCTGTGGATTTACGGTTACTTCCCCACCCACACACTATCCCCATCCTTGCATTTCATCACCCTCTGGGTGCTGTTCTTCCTCTTCTTCCCCAGCAACTTACAAACCACTGCCTTCCGAACTCCCAGCTGAAGCTGTGCTTCCTTTCTAGTCTCCTCTGAATCCCCATTGTTTCTGTAATCGCTTGATACGCTTTCCTTTGCCGTCTTCAGCTACAGTAAAACCGAAACCTTTGATGGGCAGAAATTTGCCTTTCATTCTTCTGCATTTTCTCCAACATCTGCTCGTGTTAGTGACATGTCACTCAGCACCCACTAAAATAGATGGAATTTTAAATATTATAAAATAGCCTTCAAATGGCCTGTTTTGAGAAAAACTCTCGGTGTCCCCAAGTAGCCTTTACATGTGTCTGTCCTCACTCAACCTCTTCCTTACATGATTTCCCACACGACATGACACCACCTGTCAGTGACTCACGAGACTGCGGGAAAACAGCTGGAACAAGAACGGAGGCTGAGTGTTGAAAGGTCAAGAGGGCAAAAGGAGGAGAGATGTGAGACAGAGAGAAACAGAGGTAAGGGAGAGGACAGCAAAATGTCCTGAGCAGGTACCAGGCACTGTGTTGAATCTTTGAACTCAGTGTCAAGTTCCAGTATAAATATATATATGTGTGTGTGTGTGTGTGTGTGTGTGTGTGTGTGTGTGTGTGTGTGTGTGTATACACATATACATACATACACACACACACACATATATATATAGTCTGAAATATGGGTGCTTTAGGCCATTGACAGACCTTTCAGAGTCTCCTGACTAAGTTCTGGATCATTTCCGACATGTCCATCCTCAACAACTCCCACTCACTCCTCCCAGGTTAACCCATTTCTCCCATGGATTCCAGTTTACCAAACTTCGATAAGCGAAGACTGGCCCATATATAAACACTTCATTAGATTTAAGGTTTATGCTGTGAGTGATGCTCACTTAGCTGCTGTTGACTGAGAGGGATCCCAGTCACCCCAGAGAATCTATCCTACTTCTGAGGTTCTCTGTACTGCTCCGTCTCCCCCAAGCAAACCGTAGACCCATGGCAGAGTTAGGTCCTTTCCAGGCCTCATTACCTTAAGGCTCTGAGTTCACTATTACAAACAGTCAGATACCTTGAACGCCATGTGTTGAAGTGCTACGACCCCATGTTACCGTACTTCAAATAAGAAGCTAAGTAATGCAATGAGATTATAAGGGTGGGTACTGTTCCAATAGGATTAGTGTCCTTATGAGACTTTGGAGTGTCCTTTTTCTCCTCCCCCCTCCTCTTTCCGTCTTTCTGCGCCACGTGATAATACAACAGGAAGATAGCTCTCTGCCTGCCAGCAAGTCAGAGCTACAGGAAAAGAAAGAGGAAACATTAAAGTTTGATCTCTAGCTCTCTAAGAAAGTATGTTTTAGAGATTTAAACTAGGCAGCCGACAGAATCTCAGTAGGGCGTTTGTGCAGACTAACTAATGAAACCCTTTCTTTTCTTTCCTCCCTCTCTCCCCCTTCCTTCCTTCCTTCCTTCTTTCCTTCCTTCCTTCCTCCCTCCCTCCCTCCTTCCTTCCCTCCCTCCCTCCCTTTCTTCTTTTCTTTCTTTTTTCTTTTCCTTTTTTCTCTCATTTTGAGACAGGACGAATGGCTGAACTGGCAGTCTCTAGCTAGACCAGGCTAGCCTTAAACTTAGAAATCTGTATCTGTCTGTCCCTGCCTTCTGAGTGCCAGGATTGAAGGCCTGTGCCACCACTCATAGGTGCAGTGTCTTGAATTCACTGCTCCAGTAGTTCCTGATGACTTCCAAGTATAAATGAATTGCAGCCCTGACTTTATTTCTCTGGAATCTTATCTCTCTATTTTACTCTAATAATTACTCAGTATCCTGTTGTCTCTTTGACGTTTTTAAAACCAAGAACTACTATTATCGTGACTTTGCTTTGCTTATTTTCAATGGGAGTTGGGTTTAAATTACTTGGGTTATAGTTATTGTGAACAATTGAAAGCAGAAACTTAAGTTCAAAGCAAGATACCACTCAGAAGAAGCTGCACGTCAATTCAATTTGGTCTTCTAATTTCTCTCTTGTTCTCTTCTTCCTCCCTCCATCTTTGACAGACTGACATGTGAATTTCATATAACTTGAAAAAGATTAATATTCTTAGTATGTTGATATGAATGAATGAACTCTTATTTGCTTTCTGACTTCCTTGACTTTATCTCTTTTTTATCCTTTTCTTTTCTTTTAGAACAACATCCTTTGTCCTAGCTACTTTAATGAGTAGTGAGACAAAAGAGAGAAAATTAATAAGGACTATTGATATTGCTGAATTTATACAGCATGCCTTAAAGAAAAGTAGATTAAAAAAATCATGAACCCAGGTGGCAAAATTATGGAATTTATCTCTGAAGAAACATTTAACAGAGGTGATCTCATTAATCCTCACCACACGATCTCCACATCTCTGTTTCATAATGGTTGCAATTTCTCAGTAGGAAGTAAATGACTTCACTAGCATCTTCATTTTCAAAAGCCTGCTCTTCGTCTTTCTTGTCTGGGCCACTTCTCTACATTGAAAGCTTTGTGAATTATGTACGTTTTGCAGTATGCCAGTCTGCTGTGGCAGCCATAACAAAAGGCCATTGGTTGGGTGGCTTAAGCTGCAGAAACTTCTGTTCTTACTGTTGAGGAGACTGGAAGTCAGGCCAAAGAGCTGGCAATATGACTGTTTCTCAGACCTTGTTTTTTAACTGGCAGATTGTCATATTCTAAATTGAATCTGCTTGTGCATGTCCCCATCTGTGTGGTCTGTGCCCAAATCTCTTTTTGGTCAGTTCTATCTGTTTAGGACCTACTCTGAGGTCCCAATACTAACTTAATCACCTCGTTCAAGGTCAGCTTTTGAGATTCTAGGGAATTCCCTAATTCTAGGGATTAGGTCTTTGTCATAGGAATTTTAAAGAAACACAACTCACCTTTAGATGCTTAGTGTGACACTGAGAAGTAAAATTATGTCAACATTCTTCTTAGATGACTCTGAGGGGTGGCGGTCAAGGGTGGCAGTGTTTAAAGACACAGTGTTAGGGTGATGGTTCTTTGTTGGTATACAAAAGTGTTCCACCACAATAGTCTGGAATGAAGTATAGCAAGGGTTTATTTTTCTGAGGATAAACTCACAGAAAAAGAAGTAATCCTCTTTTTGCTTATATTTTGCTTGTCCAGTCAGGACAACATGCATTTTTTTCAGTGGTCAAGACAGGGGCAGTTCTTTGCCTAAAGTCCAGTTTTGCCAAGAAGACAACAAACTCCAAGTGGAGTGTCTTTGGTGCCCAACATTCTCTCAGGAATAGATCAGTGCTTCCAGGAGCAATCTTGTCTCACATCAACAAAATCCTAAGTTATTTAAATTTCATATCCTACAGTTCTTTGAAGTGTTTGAAGAATACCTATCCATCTGAAATGTATCTCTGTACATCTAGAAAACCTAACTTATATGATTATAAGTTTGACTATTACAAATGACTACCTATTAATCTATATTTCCTAGTTATACATTATATTTCAAATGAGCTGCATAAACACAGTCCTTTAAACAAGAGCAGAAATACATATATGCAGTATAACAAAATCAACCTTAAGTAGGTATCAATAACCAAGATTCATATCAATGCAAAGTATTCATCTTATATCATATCCCCCTTATTTTTATCTTTTGTTCTAGAAATTGACTGTAACCATTAATCACTTATAATCAACCCCCTTTAAGTGAAAACAAACATTTATAACCAGTCATTTTGGGAATTTAGGCATTGTTTTATCCAAACTGCTCCCTACTGTTTGTTGGGTGAAGTATTTTTATTTTTAGGGTTCACAGAAACCCTTGGTGGGGGATCTTGTTCCATCAAACCACATTAGCCTGGAAGGAATCGACAGGTTTTCATCTTCTGTAGAAACAAAACCAGAACCTCTTTTCCAAAGAAACATATTCTTAGGCTCACATTTTGAAGTCAAGAAACCTTTAAAATATATGTTGGTTTAACTTAGCAGCCCCCAGAATCAAATATTTCTCTGCAGGCAAAAAGTTCAAAGAAAACACAATAATATACATAATCCAGACTCTCTGTGTATATTCCATCTTTACAGGGCTTATTTTTTCTCCTTTAATCTACAACTGCCTTTTTTATATTACTTTTACTATCTCTTTAAAGACTTTGTTTTATTTTTAAAACTATTTCTTTTTATAACTGTCTATAAGTTTTTTCTTTTCTCTCCCACGCCTATGTGCACTTATCAAACACTGTGATGATCCATTCAGACATCTTTTTCATCTGAATCTGCCTTTATTGTGTATCTGTAATTGTTTTCTGACCAGGAGCACTTTTTTTTTTTAGGCTGACGTGGCTAGGACCAACTCCATGGCCTTGCCTGCTTGTTCTGCCCAGTCCAATGTGGCAGAGTCATGTTCACTACCTCTGCAAGCCATGATCACCACCCCAACTCCAGGGATGCAGTGGGTCTATGTAGCCATTAGGCAATTTGTAACATGCTACTCACTTTTAACTGATATGTAATAGGACGAGCATGAACCAGGAAGCCGGTTTTTAAAGGAGCCGCTCCTATGCCTGTGACCAGCAAACAAAGCCTATCTGAAAAAAAATATGGCTATCAAGAAGCTGCACTTGGTTCCCATTTCTGTGGGTCTAGAAGCCCTCTTTTTTTCTTAAACTTTTTTTAAGTTTTTAAGTGAATCCATACCCCAGATGGTGGGCACCAATTTGTTGGCATACAAGAGAGTTCCACAATAGCCCGGAATGGAGTATAACAAAGGTTTATTCATCTGGGTATAAACTCAATGAAAGAGTAGCAACCTGCAGTATTATGCATGTGTTGGGAACTGGAACCAAATCCAGTAGACATGAGATTCACACATGCTTTTTGCATGTCTTTGTAGTACATGTGACCACATCCAAAGTGAACTGGTATCTTAAAGGCTGCTTGTTGAATGAATTCCCACAGCAGTTCCTCATATAGCCTGTAATGAAATAGATACGCATGTATATATCCACATATTCATATATATGTATACATATATACACATGTTATACATATAAAGTACATATATATGCAATACATGAATATATACATATATAGGTGTATGTATGCATGTGTATTTATATATGTATAAAGTTGTTCATAAAAACAGACCAATGGCACAACATCATCTTTTGTTAACTATAGGCAATCATGCCACAAACCTTTGTTTTTATGGGTAGCCCTCCCAGTTGTACCTGGTCACTTTTAATAACACATAAGTGGTTTACCAGCACAGTGTGTTTCCTGCTAGTGTGTAACAGAGCTGTGAAATAAAAAAATAAGATACTTTAATAATAGCATTTCTAACCATGAGCTTCAGATTCCTAAAAGGGTTGATAAAATCTTTATTATACAGCCTCTTGTGTGAAGCTTCGCTTTTGGACCTCATAGTCTCTACATGTCATTATCTGCTATGGAGTCAGGGATGATGCCTGCCAGAGTTGGGCCTTTATCTCTGACTTTACTGCACTCTTGGCCTGGAAAGCCCATATGCAAAACATGTAGAAACTGGAATCTCACGTGACCTTTTACCCCATTCTGGTAATTGCATTGTATTTTGCTTTTGAAAGAACACTATGGAAAAATCATTTATAATTTAAAATAAAATATTTCCCATAGTATAGTGCATTTAAACATTTTTTTCTCAAATGTTTTTTAGAGGGATCACAGAGCCTTTAGGAGCTGTGGCCTCCTTGGAAGAAGTGACCACTGGGTGTGCTGTTAACCCCTGGCATACCTGGTGTACCTCCGGATGATCTCTGCTTCCTCATTGATGACCCAGCTGCCTCCTGCTTCGTTTGCCCCATGCTGGCCTTCCCCACTACAGTGGCCTATAAACTCCTCCACTGTGAGCAAAATAAACCCCTTTTTTTGCTCTTTCAGTTGCCTCTTTCAAGCATTTGTTCACAGTGACAAGAAAATGCTAATACAACCCAACCAGGTAGCATGTCAACATCATCATGCTTCTGAAGCTAGAAACTGACTGGGACTAGAAAGAAGGTAACCGTGACAACATCTGAGAGGAAAATATGAAGGGAAAACCCACTGGGCTAGCACAAAGAATAGTAACCAAACATCATTTACAACCAGAGTCCGAAAAATGTCATATACTTCCCAGGGTTGGCAGGAGTGATAAATTCTGCCAGGCAAGGCCTGGGCATGGTGAGGAGCCTGCAGAAGATCACAGTGACCCATGACGTTGCTATCATTTCAACACTTGATCTTCTCTTTTGTTTTTATCGTCAGGGCTTCAGGATGTCTGTGTTGTGATAGAACATTTCGAGTTCACGTAACGAGCTTTCTCGTGGCGATGCTCAGGCAAAGAACAATGTCATGTTATGACAAAGCGTTGACAATAACATGAAATCACTGCATATCGATCTATTATTAAGGAGTTGCAGGTGAGCACTAATACCTAACCTAAATGAGAGCTGGGACTCTGCAGATCTCAAGTGGCTTGTTTCAAAGTGTGAACCGATGGGGTGGTGCTTTAGACAGGAGTCCCGAGAACTCTCAGAGCTCCGAGCATTCTCTTCCCTCTTGATGCCGTAGCGTTTCAGCTGACAGCAATTGGGAATGGTGTTGTCAAAGTGATGCATGATAGCTAAGCATGTTTTCCACCCTGACTGCACCTGGAGTCACCGAAAACACCAGCCACTGGGACGCCTCTGTGGGGGGTTTGCTTGATCAGGATTATCTGAAGTAGAAGATCCACCTTCACTGTGGGAGGTACTTCCTGGACAGGGACTAATAAATTTGCTTGCTGCCTGCTTGTCCTCACTCTCGCTGGTATGTCCATCTCTCCTGTTGCTGTTGCATTCCTTCAGCAGTATTAGAACCAACTTTTTTTATGATTCCATTGTATACTGAAGACCGGCAGGAGCCCTACAGGTTGTCAGCGCCAGGTTAGAACTGCATAGACATTCAGCACCATGGACTGAACAAATCCCAGATTCTGGGGCTTTCTGTTGCAAGACAATGATTGTTGGGCTACAAGGACCACATCCATGTAAATCCCCTACATACACACAACTCTCAGCTATTCCTTTTTCAGAAAACTGACTAATAGTCAGTGCAGTCTTAATTTTAGCACAAAGCGCTAAGGCACTAAGAATTGCAGAGATATTTAGAACTGTTCTGATTTTAATGCAGCTTTATTTCCAGAAAATATCTTCACGCTTACAGAAGCAAAGCAGCCAGGATGTGGAGCCAAATCTCCCAGGCTCATTGGCAGCCAAACCACCTGGGATCACCTTGGTCTCTACTTTCTAGCTCTGTTATGTTTGCACGTTATCCCTCACTTTTCTAAGGTTCAATCATTTTAGCTCTGAAATGGGGCTAATATGGTATTCTTTTGATTGCTACAACATAATCTTACACAGGTAATTTAGTTTTATAGGCAAAGAGGATAGATGAAAATCTGGGTTACAAAATAATTTTACCCTTGGATTTCTAGTTGCTTTCGTTATAGGAGCAGTTTCCTTGTGCATTAAAAATGTCCCCTGGCTTCTATAAGTTTGATATAAATATGGTTCATAAACTTCTATGGAAGAATAGATAACATTACTTTCTTTTCTGTGGTCTAGTTTTCCAGCAGAAAGTCTCCTGGAGAGTTGGAGGTAAAGGAGACTGCACAGGGCAGAGACACACAGGTGGGTCTTCAGTGGACTCCTGGGAGTTAACATGGTAAGGTGGAAGTCAGGGGTGCATGGTGTCAGAAGAGCAGGTGAAACACTAGGTAGAGATTGGAAACCCATGTAAAAGTTCAGCCCTACTCAGAAGTTTAATCACATCCCTATTTTTCGATGAAAATGTGATGAGAATTGGTTACGAGGGAGAGAGAGTTTAAAATTCATATCAAGGCTTTAATGGAGTTTTTTATTTGAGGAGACAGCAGTGTCTAAAGCTGCTGACAGTACAGCCGCTATAGGGATGGACTGTTGTACCTGCCTCTTTAGGCTTTACTGACACTCCCCCTCCATGAAGGACATTCTTAGCTTTGTTAAGTATTCCAGGATATTCATAGTAAAGAAGTTCAATAAACAGCCCTTGATTACTTTTTCTGATTAAAAAAGTATTTTTACCCCAACTGTACATGTTCAGACATATCTGTTTGGCTGAATTGTATTAATAACTAGTCTACTAGAGTCCTTTTCTTGTTAAGTTAGTGGCTACGACTATCTATCTATCTATCTATCTATCTATCTATCTATCTATCTATCTATTGTTCTCATTTGTTTCTTCCTCTTGTAGATAAGATAGGCCTGTTCTAATATGGCCACAGGTTTTTTTCTCCTTTTAGATAACGAAACCAAGAACAAAAATTACCCTAGTATTTATGAAGAAAACATAATTGGGCATCTAAAGTTTTGTTAGATGTCTATTATCTTGTATTATATATTTTTATGGCTTTTAAGTAAATTTAATAAGAGAAAAACAACCTCAATTTTCAAAGCATCACAATTAGACATTAGATTTCATTATTTTCTTAGATTACTATTTTTCTGGAATGAGGAAGAAAAGGAGAACTGTAAAGCCTACCCTCTGACTTGACCCTTTGAATTATATTTTTAAAACTTGTTTGTTATCCTTGAACTACAACCCAATGGAATTCTTTTTAAACAATTCAGTGTCTTGATTTATGAATCTATTTTTATCCATTTTATTTTATATTATGTGTATGTATGTGCATGAAAAAAAAAAGCCAGAAAGAGGCCTTGAATACCCTGCAGCTGAAGATAGGAATGTGGCTATCTGCTTGATGTGGGTGCTGGGAACTGAATTCTGGTTCCATGCAAGAGCATAAAGGATTTAACTGCTGATCCATCTCCCCAGCCCATGATTTTTAATGTTTTGTAAGTATTTTGTAAACCAAATTTGGCTTTAGATACTACAGTCTACTGGAGTCTGTGAGCCCAATCTGGTGTGTGGTTTGTTGTAAACATATGAAGAATCAGAAATGACTTTCACATCTTGAAATGTAAGAAAAACAAACAAAAGACAAAAATTGCTATAGAAACTGTTTATGTCCCACGAATTCCAAAATGTTCACTGTTGTTGTCCAGAGCCTTTATGAAGCATGACTTGTCTTAGATTAACAAGCCAACAAACAGGACCAATCATCAGCTATAGAAAAAGTTTCACGTTTTGCCTGGTGGCTTCAGGGCAATAGTAGAGCAGCTTCTCCAATATAACCTCTAACCTTTATGCGAGGTAGAATTTACCTGCCTTGGTTTTAAACAGAATCTTGTTCTCTGGTGCTGTAATTAATCTACAGTGTAGATTCAGTTCCAGAAAAATCGTCATTAGTGAGGATGCAGAACACATAGACTGAGGATTCCGTGCTGCCCGTCCTGAATGTGCAGAAACCACACTGGGAAGGGCAGAAATCTTTCACAGTCGGGACAGAAGCGAAGGCATTAGGCAGCCAGAGAAAAGGTCCCTGGCTTATTTGCAGTAGATATAAAACAAGCAAAGCCAAGATGATCGATAGCGAAAATGTGCTTTGCTCCAGCTTTTTTTTTTTTGCTTGTGTATAAGTGTGCATGTGCAAAGCACAATTTTATTCCTTTAGTGAAAGAGGAAACTGATTTTCAATCACTCTCCCTCCTCCCAGGCCAACCACCTTGTGATCAGCAGTGATTTACTCTTACATTCCAGAACATGGCTCCTGCTAACATTCTGGCGTTAGATGACCGACCTTTGTCTGGACCATTTCGTGCGGGGAAATTGCTCCAGTAACTGAAGAAAGGAAAAGAGCAGAGCCCTAAGGTAAGGCAGTACGGAAGGAGAATGTGATGCAGAGCAAAGAGGTCAGGTTAGGGTTGTCGTGTGTCACCAGACCTCTTTGAGTACAGACAGGTTTCATGTGATGCTTTTTGATAATGACCTTTCTTATTAAAAAACAAACCAAAACAACCAAACACCCCAAGCCCAGTAAAAAAGATATTTTATGTATCTATTTACCATATTAATTTTCATTTATGAATTCATTTCGTCCCAGTTCATTCCATTGGTAGTACTGCTAATGGCTCAATTATGTTCCATTTGACATCAATCAATGTAGAAAATACAGAAACAAAGGACTCAAGCGACAGCCCCTACATAAACATGCAGAGATTGGGCAGGTTCCTTAAAAATCCCTGAGGAATTTGTGGGAAAATACTGCTAACCACAAAGCCATTCCTGGAATATTTCCTCTTGTCTGGCTCTGGAGGATTCTTGGTTGTCACATGGCCTTGAAGAAAATGCGTGGCCCTGTTTCCTTGCTCAGGGACCACTTCCCATGGTGCCGGCCACAGCCCTCCAGCTGACCTTTGGGGAATGGTGACACAAACTTCCTGGCTCCTCGCTAGCAACATCTTTGATCAGTCCTTTAAAGAAGAAAATCCCAGGGATTGGAGACTCAGCCAAAGAAGTCAAGGAGCGAAGGGGAAGGACGGTTTCAACAAAATAGACAGAGGAAACGGTTTTGAGGCCTTGAAGAGCATCTAAAGAAGCAGACTCTGGTCTGCCCCGTTTACTCTGGATCAGCTTTACAGTACAGAAAGGTATTGTTCCAGGATCGGTGGTGAGAGACGCAGCTTTGTGCTTCGTCTGGTGAAAATGTGCCCAGTCCTGTCATCATGCATCATTTACAGAGTGAAATAGAACCAAATTCAAATATCTTTAAAAGTCTTTGTCTCTCTGTTTCTCTCTCTCTCTCTCATACACACACAGACACACACACACAAGTCTCTCTGTCTCTCTCTTACACACACACACACACACACACACACTCACTCTCACTCGTGATTGGAATATCAGGAGATATATTCCTACCTGGCAGGATGCTCAGTAGTGCAATGAACACCTTTTACAGCTGTCCTAAAATATTCATTGGTTTGGGAAGCTAGTATTCTTTAGCCATCATGCTGTATCTATCTTGTTATAAAAGGAAAACTCCAGTATAAGTGGGCGTCAGTGATTCTGGAGCATGCTGTAATATCCACGGAGGCTTCCTGATAGCGTTGCTTGGGCGTCAGTGATCCCGGAGCATGCTGTAATATCCACGGAGGCTTCCTGATAGCGTTGCTTGGGACAGTCTTCAGAATTAAGTTGTCGTTGGAAAGGTTTGGTATGCTTTGATTTTTCTTAAGATTCAAAAATATCTGAATCTATAAAAACCAAGACGAAGAATGTAAACACGAATTCATGAATGTATTCACCTACGTCTTCAGGCTCTGTCCATCAGGGGACAGCTTGTTCTCCGACATGTGTGTGCCTGCCTTTGGAATCCACAACACATTCCAGGGAAATGATATCCTACCCGGCTTGGTTGTTTACTCTGATGAGAGCATATTTGAACCTCATTTTTGCCCTCTTCAGTTTGTTTACATTGAAGCAAAACATTCTCACGCAGGGAAAGAGTCCATACTCTTTCTCAGTGGAGGAGGGCGTTTCTTTCTAGGATCAGCAACTTCGTGTCTGTAGAGTTAATTAACAGGAGGTTGGAGACCAGTCCTTCAGGCTACACGTCTGTATCCGTGATCTTTGGCAAGGGCAGAGCACTATCACAGGCAATGGATGAGATATGCAAATAATGGAACCTAACTAGAGCTGTGTTCTCAGCCTGCTGTCTGCTGATAGCAGAGCGGTTCTGACCACCATCACCTTGGAGGATCTGAGAAACTCCTCTGTGAGAACAGCAGAATGGTTTAGAGTTAAAATCCTCGTCCAGCTTGCTGTGACAGCTTACATTTTTTTCACACCCTTCTTGCTGTGATGGAAAGTCTTCCACATCGGAAGAGATCTGTGCAAATCATTAGACAAAGTCTATCAGTCATGTACGTCTGTAAGCTTTGATCATTCGAAAACGTTATTTTAGATTGACATCCTGCCTCACTCAAAGCAGGCGCTGACAGCATGGCACTGCGTAAGTTTCAGTCTACTATAAAAGTTTAACGTTTTAGATGCTTGGCTTTGCTGAATGCCTACCTCCAGTGCTCAGGAGTCACTAAGCACATTTTGTGGCTATGGAGCACAGTTTCTGCTCAATTGTGATGTGCCCTAAAGTGGAGGGAATATATGGGGCTTTAAAGACAGTTGAAACAGTGTTTGTATATAATTGGTTAAACCATGAATGCTGCCAAAGTTTCTTTCACTTGTTTCTTTTGACTTTGCTAAGTATGATTACATCTTAATCACTGGTATATCTACAGTTGACATGCATAGTTCACATTCTTCTTCTTCTGAGTAATGCTCTCTAAAGGCTTGAGAAGTAAGCTATGAAGAGACATTATGTTATGTTTTGTGCTGGTCTCCTGCCTTTGAAGTAGTCCAGTAAGATCCTTAATCGCCACAAACCCCTTTGAAAAGCCTAGGAAACGCCTCTTACTAGGATCCCAAGGACAAGGACCTCAAAGGATGTTGTCATCCTGGCTGTGACTCGTGAGCTAAAGCGAACTTCGAGTTCATACTTCACTGGGCAAAACACGCATACTCAGCTGTTGCCCCTATTACTACTAACTCTTCCTCGGTGTGCTCTTAAAAAGTAGAAGAATCTTGAGGTAGAATCAAGGAATGTTTCAGTTCACAATTTTCAGAGTCAGTATCTAGTAGAGAAGAGAACCTTAAAAAAAATGTTTGCTGAACTGAGATAGTGAGTGCAAATACAAATTACAGGTGCCTCTGCATTGCACCACAGTGTAATTGAACTCAGCTTCTTGCTGCAGTGACGAGAGTTCTGTTCTAACATGATGTGACTAGAACAAATGCCAGCTCTGAGGGATGTAGACAGTAGCATAGGGGGAGTTCTGGGAGGTTGGGGCAATTCAAAGATCCAAAAGCATAAGGAAACCAAACAAAGTTTATGTTGTTACCCAAGTTAGTTAGAATGTGTTGGTGGCAAGGATCCAATAGCTCCGAGAAGTCAGTGTAGGCCTGAGATCTTGACTTATGATGGAAGTCAATGATGGTGCTTTGAGGCCCCATGAAGCAAAGTTCAGGCTAGTCATGGGCCTCTGATGTACTTCTTACAGCTTGAGTAGGTGGTTGGTTGTGGCTCACATGGAGGTCTGATCCCTCTGGCACTAATAGGAGTTGGCTTCATTTGATTATGGACAGGATAAGTTAGAGTCAGGTTCAGATATGTATTGAAGATTTTCAACATAAAGCACCAACAAGAGGGTTGAGGAGATAGCCAGGTATGACAAGTGCTTTTTTTTTTTTTAATGAGTGTGAAAGCCAGAGCACAATTCCCAGAACCCACATCAAAAAGCACGATGTGGTTGTTCTATGCTTATAGTCCCAGTGTTGAAGAGGAAAAGCCAGAACCCTGGGGCTCACTAGCTAGCCAATCTAGCTTATCCATGAACCCCAAGACTCAGTGAGACTCCTTCTCCCAAAACACAAGTGCAGAGTTCCTTAGAAAAACATCTGAGGTTCATCTCTGACCTCCACATACGTGTACCCTTCTAAGAACCCATGTGCATGTGTGTGTATGTGTGTGTGTGCGCGCGTACACACACACACACACACACACACACACACACACACATACATCTACACACATTGTAAGCAGGGTTTCTTTAGTTACTCAGTTGTGGAAGACAGAGACTGAGCATTTAGGGTTTATAAATACTCTTGGAATTCAGTAAGAGAATAAAAATCTCTTTTCCAACCATCAACCAGCTACTAGATGTTGCAGAGTTAAAGCATTCTTTTTCCTTTTCTTTCCTTTTCTTTCCTTTTCTTTCCTTTCCTTTCCTTTCCTTTCCTTTCATTTTTTCCTTTCATTTCTTTCTCTTTTTTCCTTCCCTTCCCTTCTCTTTCCTTTCCTTTTCATTTCCTTCCCTTCCTCTTCCTTCCTTCCTTCCTTCTTTTGAGAAAGGGTCACTCTGTTTAATGGTGGCTATCTCGAACTTGCCCTGTAGACCAAGCTAGCCTCAAATTTACAGAGAGCTGCTGGCCTCTGCCTCCCAAGTGCTAGGACTAAAAGTATGTGCCACCCTTCCCAGCTCTCCCTTCTCTTTATTCTTTCTAGCGACTTGGAGAAGAACAAACTAAAAGGTTGTAACACTCGGGAACGTCTCCTCTGTAAGGACTACCCGCTGACACTATAATGGTTTATGAAATGACCTTAACTCGCAAAGCTTTGTTTCACAACGACGGTAGCATAGGCACCTCATACCATAACACAGATATGATACCGAGCTGATACTGGCGGTTCTTCACACCCGTCCGATGCTCTAATCTGGGTTTCAATAACTACTTTGGTACCTCTTGTATTCTGAGAAATGTTAAAATTAGCAATGTATGGAAGAGTAGCTTGGAAGATAGACATGCTAAATGGGAACACAAAGAAGCTTTTGTGTCATTATTACTGGTCCGAAATAAAACTGGTGACTAATGTGTGCTATAAACCTGACATCAATACTGCTTAATATTGGAATTAAACTATAACTTGCATTTTGTTCCCTTTTCAAGAACATGAATCGTACATTCATCCTAAATAGCTTTTGAGCAGACTTGGCTTCCATAGAGGATGGGCCCATCTGAACCCCATTTCTGGTGGTGAGGCTAATCACAAAAATAGATAGCTCTCTCAGATTTGACAATTTAACACCTTTCCTGAGAGCTGAATTTATTGAGAAAATGAACATCTTCATACCTTTGGTATGAAACCTCTGAACAAGCACAAATACTTCTGCAGCCCATAATTGCTAGTTTGTGCCATTAAGAAAAATGTGCATAGTTTTCTGTGGATTTGAAGCTCTGAACCCCACCCCCACTCCACAGTGACTCCCCTTTGCCCTCCAGACCCAGCAGTCTTATAAATACAGCATAAATCCCCATGCACTGTAATTATTGTGGTCAATTATGCTAAACCAAGCACATAGCTTTTTCCTCAAACATTTTTGTGAGGAAAAACTTGCCTTTGTGACTCATTTCTAGAGCTGGACCAGCAAGTTTGGGTCATGTGAGAATTCACTCATTTTCCTTTCCCTTCCATGTTTGAGATTGTCCACAAGAAGGAGAAACTAACTAAATTAACTGTTTGTTACCTGGACTGGCAGGAAAAGAGGTGCTAAAAGTGGACAAGTGTTTGCAATGTCTTCATACTGAACAGCAGCCTTGACCAGCTAACCTCCAATGTAAAGGCCATTTGTGTCCTCTGCGAGTTGCTTCATGACTACATAATGGATATACCATCAAACTCACCCATTACAATAAATGAAAAATTCAATGACTTTTTAATTCAAATATTAAATGGTAAGGTAAGAATGACCACTGGAGATTTCCAGTATTCCTCAGAGCTTCTTCATGCCCAGTTTCTAGGCAATCTTTGCCCTGTTCTCATCCTCAGTTCAGTACAGCCATTAATGTGAGTTTTTTCTTTATAAACTTCCTTTCTACATTTCATAAAACTGAATCCATGTATCACCTACCTATCTTAATAAATCAATCAATCAACTCTATTTCATTTCTGTTCACTTACTTCTTGTTTAGTTTCTTGTCAGCCCAAACTTATTTCTCTCTTGGGGCATATGATTTCATCAGGAAGATGAATAGTTTATTTTTCCAGGATTTTTCAATGTTAAATCAATATATATATATATATATGATTTAATATATGTTAAATATATTTATATATTTATTTTTTATATAAATATATCATTTAATATATGTTAAATATTAAACATATATATCATTTAATATACGCTAAATATATAAACATGCATATCATTTAATATATGTTAAATCATATAAACATATAAAGATATATATATGATCTTTGCTAAGTTGCCTGGTAAACCGTGAGGCAGAAGACAGTTATTTTTGGAGGAATTTATCTTTGTGATGTATTTATTTATTTTTTTCCACTACAAAATAAATCCAAACTGTCTGACAGAAAGCTGATCAAAGCTGGTACTTCCTACACTTGGGGCATGTGCAGTGTGATACACAGAACATCAGAAACGTTCCCTTCCCTCCACACATGCCTGTGTCCCCATGTCTGGAAACTAAAAATAGGTTAGGTCATATGGAGGGTTGTGAAGCTGATAATCCATTGACTCTAAAATAGGGAATTGGTCTTACCTTTTAAAAATAAGCTTAATACATTTGAAAAATCCTCAAAAGTACCAAAGGAAGACAGAAGAGGCTGTCAGATTAACAGAGTGGAAAAGCTCAACTGGCCAATGCTGGCTTTGAAAATGGAAGGAAAGGGATGTGAGTCATGGAATACAGGTGCACTAGAAACTGAAAAAAGCAGCAAACAGATTTTCTTCTGTATAGTCCATAAAGGCGAATGCACCTCCGCACTTTTATTTTGGCCTAGTGTGAACATGCTGAAGCTACAGAAGCCTGGGACAAAAGTTGCTGAAACTGTTAGCTTAGAGTAGTGGTCCTCAACCTTCCTGATGCTGCAACCCTTTAATACGGTTCCTGATATTGTGGTGACCCCCAACCATAACATGAACTTTGTTGCTACTTCATAACTCTAAATTTGCTGCTTTTCTGAATTGTAATTTAAAAATCTGTTTTTTCCAATGAACTTGAGAGACCCCTGTGAAGGGTCATTTGACCTGCAGTGACCGACAGGTTGAAAACCACTGGCTTAGAGGCAACTAGTGACAGCAGCAACTGGGAAGTAATACTACCAGCGACTTGTTGCTTCCTTTCTGCATGGTGTTTACCCAAGGCTGTCCCTGCATAGCTGCAGGCCTGTATCCACATAGGAAGTCGTCTTATTCTGTGCATGTCTCTCTGTGTGCCACTATACTAAAAAACGCACCCCTACTTCTGATGATTCTTTATTGTGGCCAGATCTTCCATTTGTGCAACACTCCTGGCCTTTCTCTCCTTCCTTACACACTCTTTTCCCAAGTGTGTAGATGGCCAGTCTGCTCTGTGAGCTGGGGGAAAGGAATTTGGCCCTGCTAAAGAGGGTTCTTTGGGGGATCTACCTCCCTACATGGATGGCACTCAGCTCTGTCTTCTGAGAATAGGTATGTGGATCTGCCTAATGAATCTCTGATCGCAATACCAGGAAATATTCAAGCATACCTTTGTATATATAGTTAATATAGGCCTTTGTGTGCTCCTTTCGGACTGAATGGCTGTGGGACTAGGCGGGACAAAAACCTCTGTCAATACTCCCTACTTTGCTAGTGGGTATCAATTACAAATAGCTTTTTGGCTAGGGGTGAGACTTCATGTCTCCTTCTCCTCAGTACTGGGACCCTGTCTGGCTTGATCCTCTCCTAGTCTTGTTCATGCTGCAACAGTCTTTGTGAGTTCATACATGGATTACTCCTTTTGTATCTGGAAGACACCAGGCTCTTAAAGTCATCTGTCACCGCTGACTCTTGTAATCTTCACTCTCCTCTTCCATGGAGCTCACTGAGCCTTGAGGGGAGATGCTTGATGAAAACTTCCCACTTAGGGCGGAGTGCTCCAAAGTCAGTTACTCTCTGTTCATCATCCAGTCATGGGTCTCTGTCTTGACTCCCACCTACTCCAAGAAGAAGCTTGTCTGATGTCCCCATGAATCATGCCATCTATGAATACAGTGATAGAGAGGTACTAGTGAGGTAGAGGAAAGCACCACTTGAGTTAAGTGACTTCACAAAATCCACGTAGCCACTTGCAATGGGGAAATGCAGAGCCATTCTAAATTTAGCATGTAAAGAGTCATAGCTTCAAGAATCACATTTAACAAACATCACAATTGTTAAGTGATAGGCAATCATTTAAGAGCTGTTTTAACATATGGAGGGAGGAAAAGATGGAGTTTCCTGTGGCATCTACATCCAGCTCGTGCCGCCGTCTTCACTAACAACAGATGGGCCTCTAATCAATATTTTAAAACAGCTGAACATTTGTTTCAGCATTTGACTGACATAACCATTGAGTACAGGCACAGAAAATATTTTAAGCCTTATAGATATGTGGGCATTTATTTTTTCTCCTTCATCGTCTTTCTAAATGGTGTCTGGGAGGCTGCAATAGATAGATGCTCATATAGACATGGTTTTAGAGGGAACACACAGCTCAGAGCCTCATGGTACATGTGGTAATACTACAGTGGAAATACACTGGCTGCTACCCAAGCTCAGGTTTTCAGTGATACCCAGAAAGTGTCAAAGGAGAAGGATAAGTGAAAAAGAAGACAGAAAATGATGGTAGGAAAACAGAAAATGTAGAAAGAGGGGGAATGAGGACATATTTGTTAGCCGTGTATGGAGCATCTCTATGTAGCCTGAAGGCAGAAACCTGCTGCTACTGACCCAGAACTATGCATACTGCCTGGTTGATTTTCATTTAATTCACTTAACTGATGTATTGGGAAGACAACTTATTGGAATAAATTTGTTTTTTAACTAAAAGAACTAGTATTCTAGCTATCATCAGAGATCATGGTCTTTGCTGACCCAAACCTCACAGAGAGAAAATATAATTAAGTTATTAAAGAAAAAGCTTGAAAATTACTGGAAGCAGATGAATAAAGTGCTGTGGGAACCTATGAGGTATTCTTTGCTCTATTGTAGACCCTGGGGACTCTTTATGAAACATAAAGCCTTGAAGAATAGTAGGCAAGGTCTGGGGAGGACCAGGCCTGCTATGCAAACAAGAATATCACAGTATCTTGAAATGGATCTCCTGGACATAAGAGGCTAGGGATACATGGGGGTCTTGTAAACAGAAGGGTATTGAGCTCAGGGCTAACCTGGGATCCGTAGCAAGACGCTGAATGAAAGAAAAGTGTTGTATAATCAAGCTCAAATATAAACACGACAGACTGCAGTCAGGAAGACACAATGACAGTGACCGTATGAGGGAAGATGATCATTGCCAGTGCCTAGGTTGAAAAATCAGAACAATCTAAAAAATGGCATGCTTCATGCTTATGCACATCAAAGTCTTATTAAGACAAGAGCTAGTCTGCCCCCAGATCATAGAAATAAATAAGCAATTAAAATACGAGGTAAGTCAGTGTGACAGAAACTAAGAGAACAATACAAAGGCATGATGCAACAAAAAGCTTGTGACTTGACAGAACAAAAAGACTGATAAATCTAAGCAAAAGAGAGAGAGAGAGAGAGAGAGAGAGAGAGAGAGAGAAAGTATAAAGTTAGAGATGAAAAAGGGAACATCACAATAGAAATATAGAGGATTACTAAAGAATGCTTTGAAAATATAATTGTGAAACTTAGGAAACTCTAGACAAAATGGATTAAGTTTAGACACATATGCCCTGACAACACTGACCTAATAAGATATTTTGAAAACCTCAGTAGACCAAAAATAAAGAAGCAAGATGGAAGATTGAAGCAACAAGATTGAAGCAATAATGAAAAGTCATTTAACAAAGAAAAGCACAAGGATGAGTAGATTTGCTGGTGAATTGCACCGGCCCCTTAAAGCGAGAGCACCAGTACTTCTCAAACTGTTTTTACAAAGGAGAGGATAGGTAATGTCTCCAAACTCATGAAGCAAGTATTATTCTGGTACAAAAGCTGGATAAAAACATAGCAAAAAGCCCAACTACAGTTTAGGTTTCCTGAGGAACGTCGAGGTAAAACTTGGCAGTAAATGCTTGCTATTGGGCTTCAACAATACTTTTAAAAGACAAAACACCACAATCAAGTTGGGTTCATTTTGGAACTCAAAGATGGCTCAACATACAGAAACTGACACAAAATAATATAGGGCGTAAGTAGAATCAAAGATAATAATCACATGATCTCCTCAACCAATGCATAATTGGGCTCTGACAAAACCAGCATGCTTTCATCATAATAAGGCTTTGAAAAAACTAAGAATGAAAGACTCACTTCATAATTAATAGAATGTTGTAAATGGTAGTCTTTGAGACAATACTATAGTCCATGGAGGAAAATAAACATTTTCTCAAAATTCACAAACAAGATAAGAGTATCTTTTTACTCTCTTTACTTTCATTTTGAATATTGTTTGAAAGTTTAATGAGAGCAATAAATCAAGAGAAAGAAACAAAATGAATTCAAAGAGTAAGGAAGAAGCCAAATTACTTACATTTTCTGATGATATGATCCTGTCCTAAAAAGACGACATGGTGTTTTACCAGAACACTCTTAGACTTGATTCACAGCATCATCAGAGTAGTAGTTACGTAAAGGCAACATACAGAGCTAATTAGCTTTTCTAGGCAAGGATAGTGAATATGTTAAAAAAAAAAGAATTCAAGCAAACACTCACACAGAAGCCCCCAAAAGAAAACTTAGGAAATATCTCCACCATAAAACTTAAAAATACTGTATGAGTAGTTATATTAAAGAAATGTATGCATACATACAGGATGAATATATACAATCATTGGAGCTCCCACCATTATTCCAACTGTATTCTTCACAGAAAGGGAAAAACAATCCTAACTGTGTGTGGTGGTGTACATCTTTGATCCCAACACTCTGGAGACTGAGGTAAGTGGATTTCTGTGGGTTCGAGGACACCTTGGTCTACAAGGCAAGTTACAGGACATCCAGGGTTGTCGGACAGAGAAACCCTGTCTTGAGAGAAAGAAAAGAAATGATAAAAAAATAAAGAAAGAAAAAAAGGAAGAAAGGAAAGAAGGAAGGAAGGAAAGAAGGAAAACAATCCTGAAGCTAAGAGGGATGCAGAAAAGACAAAGCAATCTCAAAGATAAAAAGTAAAAAATAAAAATAAAAGATCCTGGGCTAGAGATTTAGCACTTACTCAACTTCATACATAACATTGAGCCATATACCAAAACCAGCATGGTATTGGCACAATAAAGACATACAGGACAATCCATAGAACAGAGAACCTGGAGATACACTAACACAATTACAATCACAGCTATTTGCTTCTCAACAAAGGCAGCAAAACATACATTGTAGAAAGGACAGCCTCCTTGACAAATGGTGTGGGAAACTGAATATTCACTTGAAAAAGAGGAGAACATGATCCTGGCCTCTTACCTGGTATAAAAATCAGCTTAGAAACTTTATGAAAAATCTAAACATTTAGAATTGTCAGAGAAAAGATTGGAAAAACACAGTCAAAGACATGACTTTTTAAAAGGGCGACAATGTCTCAGGAAATAATAGCACGAATTCACTGTTGAAATCATATTTAGTTGAAAGCTTCTGCACAGCAAACTAAATAATTACCAGGGTGCAAAGACAGCCTACAGGATGAAAGATTATCTTTTTAGCTATTGATCTGATGGGGAATTACTATTAAGGATATATGAGGAGCTCAAAAAAATTGAATTCCAAGAGAAAAATAATCCATTAGATGGACAACTGGAGTAGAGACTCTCCAAAAGATGCAATACAAAAGAGTAATAAATAAATGAAACCTAATCCACCTCTTCATCTTTCAGTGAAATGTAAATCAGAACTACATTGGAATTCTAGACCAGGCCATTTCGACTATCACCAAGAAAAAACAAGCAAACAAACAAAAAAAATTATTAAGCAAATGCTGTTGAGGGAGTGAGGCGAAAGAACTTACGAAATGTCGGTGGGGATCTGAGCTAGTGCAGCCAGTTAGAAAAGCTAATACGAAGATGCTTCAAAGAATTAAAAAGAGAGTTACGAACTGGTCCAGTTACACTGCGCCTGCACATTACCCAAGCAATGAGCCAGCACTCACCAGAAACATCAACCAACACACCCTTGTTCATGTAGCAGTATTCAGAAGAGATAAGTCACGGAATCGGGTTTTTGGGTGGAACCTGCTTTCCTGAATGTAAGATTATGTCCTCTGCAAATGGTCATGAGTTGACTTTCTAATTTCCAAGTCGGATGCTTTTTATATCTTTCTCTTGGTCTATTACTCTGGCTAGGACTGCTAGTACTATGTTGAATAAAGGAGATTAGGTTTAGTAGCCAGCCTCTAGGATGACCTCAGCTTAACCTCTTGATGCCCATATCCTGGTAAAATTCCATCCCCTCCACTGTATGGGAGTTAGTCTGTATGACCAGGGCAAAACAAAAGTGATGGTTTATTACATCCAAGGCCAGGTCATAAACCACACTGTGACTGCTTCCTTGCTTTGTCTCTTGAACTGTGTTCTCTATGGGAGGAGCTAGTGCACTGCTAGGACACTCAAGTAGCCTATGGCTTATTCCTTGTTATAAGCCTATGGCTTATTCAGCAAAGAACTGAAACCCTTACTCAAGTGCCATGTGAGCAAGCCACCTTGGAAATGACTCCACAGTCCTAGTGAAAACTCCAAAAGACTTCAGCCTTTGCTTGCATGTTGGCTGCAACCTCATGAGCAAATCAAGTCAGAACCTCCCAGGGAAGCCACTTCCCAAGTCAGACAAAAGACATTTTTGGGATAATTAAGTCATTTATTTTAAAGCTCCTCTGTTTCTGAGTAATTTTTAATGGAGCAATCAGTAGCTATAGTTTTTGCTGACATTGAGACAACGTCAAAAGATAAAGCAGGGAAGACACTGAAGATAGGATTTCACATTTCCCGTGAACATTGGGAAGGTTTGTAGAGCCCCCCAATAGTTGACCAGGGTGGGGCACGCTGCGACTTCTGCACCACCCCGATCCACACGACACGGAGACTAGCACAGCTAGGAAGTGGGTAGATACGGTGGCAAGAACTTACTTTCATAAGCATAAGCCCAGGACTCCTTCCCCTGTATTACTCTTCAGCAAAATGGGTTTCACTTTTTCTCTGTCATTCGTGTGAGATCCGGCCCCAGCTTGCTGAGGATCAGTCATTGGCGCAGGAGCACTTGCTTATCTAGAAAGAAGACTGTGTTCCTTGGTAAAGTGGGAGGTAGCTTGACTGTTGATTTTCATAGGCTAAGGAATCGCCCCACCTCCAAAACTGTACTGGTTCTACTGCTGAGATTGTGATTGCTCCTTCTAAGACAAAAGAGATATTGCAGACACACAATTATGTTAAAGATCTGGATAGGGAGATGACGAGATGATTCTGGATTATTCAGGTAGGCTCTGTGTGTAATCACAACGTCCTTACAAGAGAGAAGGGAGGGAGCTTTGATAAGAAGGAAAGGAGATACGGTGTTGCAGCCTGGAGAAACAGGTGACGCAAGACCAGGCTGTGAGCCAGGGATGAGGGCATCCTCCAGTCTGGCAAAGGAAAGAAGTGAGATTCTTACTCCACAGCCTCCTTGATTTTAGCTCACTGTGACTGACTTCAGAGTTCAGCCTGGGAAAGGAGATATGTTGTGTTGTTTTAGGCCATGAAGGCTGTCACTAATTTGTTATAGCTACTACACGGAATAAATTACATTTATCTCAGTTCCAACTGGTCCTACCTAGCTCTGACAGCTCATGTAGAACCAACTAAGATTTTGTTTTCTCCTCTACAAAAGAGGAATAATAAAATGTCTTTTTCACAGGGTTGCCGTGAGATTGCATAAGATCATTCACGTCAAGGGCTCGCGATCAGATTTGGCACACTGAATGTTTTTTGCAGCCTATGAGTTTGGTCTAAGAAAGGAGATCATAAAAATTTTCCCTAGTCTTACAAAAAAAATCAAGTTGTTCTTGGAATAGAGAAAGGTTAAGTAATTCTTAATTCTTTCCCTTCTTTCCTGACTCCTTAAAAAAGTTAGAAACTAAAGGGGGGAAAAGCAAGCAAGTGGAACGACTACGAAGTGACCCAGATGAGACCGCTGAAGGCCACAGGAAAGAATCATCTAGAACCGACTTCATGGGAAACCACACAGAGCAGGTGAAAAGCTGTCTGAACTACAAAGACCCCTTGAGAGAGCGCTTGCTTGCAAGGTGCCTGGAGAGCTACCTTGAACACAAAACTGTTCTTCAGGTTCAAAAAAGACTGAATTGAGGGCCACGCATTTGTTTCTTAAAGTAGAATGCTTTGCCTTGTCAAAGCAAGCTGTTTAATACACAAAGCTAAGGGACGCTATCAAGGGGCAGCCTTGGAGAACTGGTCATGCCGCTGTGCACTTTCAGGCCTAGGAAATCCATACAGCAAAACAACCTTTTCTTTTCCTTACTTTGGATTTCTAGAAAACTTAGTGTTAATTAGTCATATCCTCATAATTACATTTATTTACACTATGCATCCCTCTAACTCAGTCCTCCTTAGAGGCATCTTCTACTTCCTGTTGACTTATCATTTCTATTCTGTAGTGTCTATTCTATAGTTTATATGAACTTTCCGTATGACAGCGATAAGGTTTAGTCTCCCATCATTTCTAGCAAGAGACCGCACAGATAGGAAGGACATCCCCATCATCCTTTTGCACAGTGCTTGGAAGAACATTCTGTGCTTTGTGGTTGCTTTACAGAAATAGAGTTGACTCTAGATAATGTAAGGCAAAGGACGTTTTCAAAACAGAGTCTGGTGCTGCTGTCTTCACTGCGATTGCGGAGTAAAGTGGGGGTCATTGTCCCATCTTGGCCGAAGATTTTCATAACTAAGGCTTCTGTTGTGTAAACTTTTCCTAGAGAGACAACAAGAGTCTGTTCATCCCTGAAAGGGCACCAGCAATAAACTAGAGAAATGACTACATTTAGGTCTAGCTTGGTGAACCAATGAGTTTAATTAGGATTTTACTAACAGAAACGTGGGTGAGGAGTTACTTAAAGGAACAGAGGTAGCTTGTAGGTGGTTACACCACTAAAAAGATATTTCTTCCCCAACAACTGTCAACTTTCTCTGTATATTCAGGGAGGGACACTGTATGCAACTATATACATGTTTGGGGAGGGACTGGGTTTCATGGGTCTTTCATTCTATCCATGATGAAGAGTTGAGGGACTCAATTTTTTTTTTCTTGCAGGTTTCCTGCTGGCGGGGCTAGTGATCAGCCACCGAACTTGAAGAAACACAATGTTCCATAATAGTCTGCAACATTCTCATTCTGCTGGTTAGAGGTGATTCTTGTGAGCATAGGAATCTGGCTTCTTGGGCTGACTTTTGAGGTGAGAGTGAGAAAGGGGTGGTACCAGCCCTGGGACAAGATCAGTCTGCAGACAACTGATGGAGGTGCTAGTCCCTCGGATGCAGAGACTCGGCTACCTAAAAAGTCTATAGTGGCTGGCATCTTGCTATGGTGGTCTTGGTTGACTAATGGACGATAATTACTGAGATGGGGTTTCATCTCTGCCCATAGAGGACTCTTGTTTGGCTGGTGCTACGTCATGATGATGTGTAACAGTTCTGGTGACAGATCTTTTGGACCATTTTAAAATTTCTGCTCGAAAGTATTGGCCAGTCCAAAAGAAGTTTGCTTGCCCACACCCAGCCTCCCCACTCCTTTTGTGTAAAATTAATGTAGGACCTGAGATGCGTCCAGATTCTAGAAGAGAATACGGAGCTTTTATTAGTCACAGCTTACCCGCCAAAAGGACTGTTCTCCATTGCTTCAGCTGTAATCGTCAACAGTCAATGCATTCCAGCGGGTCACACACGATCAGCAATGCCTTCTTAGTTCCACAGTAAACACGGAGGCATAGAGAGCAGGAGAGTATCTGTGGGTAGCAAACGCAAAACATTCCATGCCCCACTTTCTCGTGTTTCAGGGAATATGCCTCTGCGCTGCTCCCCTGTGTCCTCAAATCATGATTAATTTAAACCTCTTTCTCTCCTTGCTTAGGCTTGACAGAGCAACTGCTTCTCTGTCGCATTGATTTTTCTGTCCTTGTGGATTCAGAGCCAGGGTTGAGTCCTCTTAACAGGGTGAGCTTCCTGACAAGGGAGTTTTGCAACCTAATTTACGGCCAGAGTCAAGCTTGTCGGTGAGTGCCAGGGGGGACCTGTCGCAACCAGCCCCTGAAGTATGCATTTAATAGTGTTTATCCAAGCAAGTTTGGGATTTCTTCACTCTCTCCAACAAATATGTTATTTGTAATACTTATCTTCCTTAATCTAGGTGTTTGAAAAATGTCGCTAACGTGTGTGGGCTAGAATGCATTTTACCTTTCTACGGGACTACGCATTTAGCAAGGGCCGTCTCTAAGGAACGTTCAGCCCCTGCTGGCTGTTGCTCCGCATCATGTCTTCCTGCAGTGACCATGGCTTAACCCTGAAGGAAAACAGGGTAATCTTTTCAAATAAACATTCTCAAGGATGTTTAGAGGGAGCCCGATTGCTAGCACGGAGATCGCTGAGGATGCTACTAGCTGTACCGAAGCAGCACAATTACAGTAAGTGGGGGGTGAACGTAATAAGCATTTGGTCTTTCCAGATGATGAGCAATAATCAGCTAAGCTGTAAGCAAAGATCTGTGTGTGTTCTAAAAGTCACTTGGGACCCTAGTTCTCTGTGTATCTGGTAGAACATAAGGCATAGACCGGCCACTTGGTCACTGAGCTGGCGAGGGATAGCAGCAGTACAGACAGGATCCTTAGAAGGGGTTATATCCCAGTGTGTACCATCACGGATCAAAAATATCCTCAGTTGAAAATACATGTAAATTGCTGTCCTGCCCAACACCCAAGTTTAGGAGCACAGCCTGCTCAGTTTCTATTAAGTGTTTCCCTCATGTTGGTGTGACCGACTTAGATGGACAGTTTACTGTCTTTGTCCAATATCTTGGGAGAGAATCATTCTTCCTTTGTATAGTCCTTGGTAGGGGGGTATAAATACTCACAATTTTAGACCTGGTTTCTGTGGATTACTCTTGAATCATGGGAAACTCAGAAAATTGTCAAGTTGACCCATTGTAGACTGGAATTATCTGTATTTGTACGAAAGTCGGCTAGGTTTTGTTGGTCTAACCTGCTTTTGATCAGAGTAAATACGAGATGAGAAAGCACTTGTGATTAACCGACAAGAGGCATTTAAATAAACGGTCACATAAAATTAATCCATGCAACATCTTTATTCTCAAGGAATTTGACATACATGAGAAAGAAAATATAGGGCATAGATTAGATAAACAAAGGTTTACTTGAATGATCCAACTAAAGGTAAACAAAGTCCATATGCTGGCATTCATCCTATCACCAACATTATGTTGTGCTGAAATGTTTTTTATGCCCCCTTCCTTGCCTGTTGGTTTCTTCAGGGCAAATGGCTTATTTTACTGGGGCCAGAATTTTCGGGAATTAGTACGGGTTCTGACCCATATGAGGATGGAATGATGGAGAGAATGGACTTGGTCTTGAGTTTAATATTAGAAACAGAAAGCAAAGGAAATGTGCTCTCCTCTTTCTTGAGTCTTCCTCCCTTCCTCAAACTTTTATGCTTTGCTCAGATCAGGAAGAGTTTACTCCGTGCTAAAGACTTGTGATAGATGACAGAGCTCATTTTAGGAACCAGACTTATCTGCGGTTTTTGAAGTTTCTAATGGTGGGCGAAGGTTCCATGAGAATTTGCACAGTCGCAAAATTAAGTCTCTGAAATCTCACTCACCCTCTTACCATTCCTTAGAAGAGGGAAGTTGTTGAGGAAGATTTGTTTACATTGTGAAGATGTGTCTTTGCCAAGCCACCTCCTGATTGGTTTAATTAAGAGCTGAATGGCCAATAACTAGTCAGGAAGAGGTTAGAAAGAACTTCCAGAGTCAAAGAAGATTCTGGAAAGAAAAGGGAATTGCCGGCCAGATGCTGAGGAAGCAGGATAGGCAGTATGGAGATACCAAAGAGACACTGATGAGGTCGGACATGCAATCCAGAGTAGAGGTAACTGAGCTACACGGCAGAATATAGGGTAATAAAAGAAGGTTAATTTAAGTTATAAGAGTTAGTGGGACCTGCCTAAGATAGTGGCCATGATTTTATAATTAATAAGAAATCTCCATGTCATTATTCATGAGCTGGCAGCCCAAAGAAATATTGAACTTTAAGAAATTATAATGTAATTATTAGCCTGTAGAGATACTTTATCACTTTTGGATAAGTCCAGAAGAATGTGCAAACATTCAATAGAGAGATGCTTTTGAGATACTAGTGTGTAACTTGATATAGTTAAAGGTTATGTGAAGAGAACTTAGTATACATTTTTTTGTTTTGTTTTGAAACAAAGTCTCACTATGTATCCCTGACTGGCCTGGAACTTCCTATGGAGAGCAGGCTGAGCTCAACCTCACAAGATCTGTCTCTACCCTCCAAGTACTGGGATTAAACGTGTTTACCACTATACCCAGCTAATACTTCATATGTATTAAACATGTTTAGACTTCACAGTAATCTTATAAAATGGGCATTATTGCTCTTGTTTTGAAATAAAAAGGCAAAAGTATTGCATTTTTTAATATTCATTTCACAAAATTTATTTTACACTCTCATGTTCTTCGTAAATTCAACATCTAGTATAGAAAATTGACATACAAGCATGTATGTAGTTATATAAAACAATATGGTGGGAAAGGAGAAGGAGCCAAGCCAGCAGCAATGGACATGGGGAATAAGACACTGGGTTATAAGAAGACCTCCCTAGAAGCAGCATGCCTGGGCAAAACTTGACTTTTTAAGGTTCTGCTATATTGGGAGTTTCTCTACCCTTTACAGAAGGAAATTCCATGATTTTGCAAAGACAGATTTTGGTGTTTTTTTCTACAGTATGCTGCTGAAGAATTGAATTTGTGAGGGGAAGGAGTTAGATTAAGTTTAGATTTGCTTGTAGTGAGGCTGCTGGGGAAAAGAAGTCACTCAAACATTTGGGGCCAAGACTTCCTCACTTATGAGAAGAAATAGGCCCACTCATTCATTCTATGATGACATCTTTTCCAAACAGAAGACATCAAGATGCCTTCAAATCAGACCAGCTATTTCTCTAGATATTATCTTCCTATTGAGACTGTGGTCAAATGTGAGGTGGAGCAGTTAGGTATGAAGGAAGCTGGTCACCTGGCGAAAATTTATCTCATTTCCTTTTTATCAGTGTCAAAACCTCAGCATATTATAGCTTCAGGATGTCTTTTTTTAAAATAAAGTCTTTGAAGACAGTGATATTTGATCATTAACGATACACACACACACACACACACACACACACACACACACACACATATATATATATAGAGAGAGAGTTCCATCTAATATATGAAACTTGAAGACTAGGGAGCTTCATCCGAAAATTAGTTGCTGCCCATAGAAGCTCCTTACTTAGAGGGAAAGAAAGTAAAATAGCAGCAGATACACACACATTTCTACCAGGAAAGACAGGGAAGCGGGTCAAAAATCTCAGACTTTGAATTTGGATTTTCCAAGAAATCAGTCTTGTTTAAAATTCATTAGTTCATCTACAGCAACATGATGTTGTTGATGATGATGGGTGTGAATTTCTGTGTGTGTAAGAGAGCAAGACAACACACACAGAGGAGAAAATCACACACACACACACAGAGAGAGAGAGAGAGAGAGAGAGAGGGAGGGAGGGAGGGAGAGAGGGAGGGAGGGAGGGAGGGAGAGAGAGAAAGAGAGAATAGGAGAAAATTACAATATACTGAGTTGTGTTCCAGAGATTTTCTTTTTGGAAAACCTTTTCCAATTTAGTCTTAAAATATTATTAGCATATGTTCATTAAATGATGCGTTTCATAGCGACATTTTCCTATATGTATGTCATGTATTTTGCTCTGTCTCATCACCCATTGCCCTGTCTTGTCCCTTTTTACCTCTCCCTTTCCATCCCCCAAATAATTCCTCTTCTGCTTTCATACCACATACATATTAGTTCATGATATATATTTGGTATGTCAATGTATTTATAATTATATTTGTACTTATACACAATGTAGATACTTCAAATTAAAAAGAATGTAATCTTTCTGAGTCTGGCTTTTATTGCTTAACATGACAGTCTCCAATTCTCTCCATTTAGCTGCACATGAAACACTTGTGTTCTCTTTGGCTCATTAAGTTCATTAAAGTTCATTGTCATATGTGCTTTGTTTTATTTATGTAGTTTTTTGGGGGCATATAGAGAACTCCTGTACTCACAGAGAAGCACTAAGAGAACCAACAATGTTAGTCAAGCAGGGATGTCTCCTCAATGGAGGAGATAATGTCACATACCTGCATTCCATCCAGAAAGCTGAGAGTGGATTTTTCTAATGACCTGGTGACCTTTTTGCTGTCTGTGGTGGTAGACCTTTCCCATCTTTGGTTATAGAGGCAGGTCTCCCCAAAATTCTTTGGAATGATTGTCTCTGATTCTTCCCTCTCTAGGCCATTATTCAACCTTAGGTGAGATGTCACATGTACTTTATGGTCTGCTGATCTCTGTGCTGCTGGCCAGAGACCACGTAAGATTCTAGGCCTTTCGGCTATAGAACCCACTCTGATGGTCACGTGTGCTTTGTAAAGGCGATTCTATGTAGTCATACCTTAAGCTTTGTTGTGTATCTGGAGTTGAGATGACTGTTGCCTGAAGACCTTTTCCCAAATTGTACTGTGTCTTAAATAATGAACTGCTTGGCATTAGACTCCTGGATGTGTGATCTAGGTTGATGAAATCAGTCTCCACCAGGATTTCATTCTCATCTCCTCGAGCGTCGTGCTTCCCAGTAGGACACCTTCAGGGAGCCCCTCAGTAGTCATCTGATGATTGACAGTTAGACTGATACCCTGACTTGACTCTTATGAATAGGGTTACTAAAGGCAATGCGTGTGAAGATGTGTCTGTTATATGATATCCTAGATTCGTTACAGTATAGAGATCACTTGATGCTTATGTAAAAACCGTGGAAAGCTATGACTGATTGACTAATTTCTGGTGTAGTTAGTCACTTACACTGGACTTTTTAACACCAAATATTTCCTTAGTTTTATCTCTTGACATAAAGGAAAACACCCATTTATGTCCAAAAGACGCTGTTTTCATCCCTGTCCTCTGACTCCTGCGATCTTTTTTCTATAACAGTTCCTGAACTTTGAGGTATGGGGAGGTTGCAAATGTCCTTTTTGTGTTGACACTTGCTCTAGCACTTTGACCAGCTGTGAGTTTTTGCACGGAGAGAGACCTAAGTTGGTCGGGTCCTAAAGCTGAGCGAAGGAATCTTTCAAGATAAACTCTCTCACGTAGTTCAGTCAATCTGTACATTGGCAAACCACAAGGCCCGTGAAGTTGTATTCATTCGCAGATTTGCATCGGGAGCTGTGGTGCACAACATTGCTTGATTGCCACACAAATGGCACCTCTCTTTGTCTGTCCTACAAGGCAATAAGTGGTTTAGACTGTTTCCTTCCTCATTGTCAAGTGAAACTCTAAGTTTGTGTATATATAAAATGTGGCCTGGACTTGCAGTGATGTGAGTCATAGGGTTATTTTCTTTGTGGATACCACTGAAATCCTTTCAAATATTTTCCAGTTTGTTCTCTCCTGAATATTTCCTATCCTGTAACCTGCTTAATTATGTCTGACCCAAATACAGCTCACACTGTTTAGAACAATCATCTTAGGATTGAACAGTAAAGAGGCAAGCTTGCCCCAACCAAGCTTCGTACAACCAGTCCTATCCTGTTGCCTAGTGTCTCCTTATCTAGTACCATTCCTTAAGGACCATTACAAGAAAGAATAGACAATTTCTTTCATCTTTGATTCATTCATTGCATATATCCCTCTGACTTTCTAGTTATAAACCTCTGTGTCTTGCAGTGAAAGCCATAACGAAATAGAAAATCCTGTTCTTGTTTCTAGAAGGTTGCATCTGTTCATATATTTCTGCCATCTTAACTTAAGTTTATGAACAAGCTATAGAAGAGAGCTTCTGCCTTGGAAACAGCTACTGTACTGAATTATAAGCTGGGGAAGTGGGAGCTCTCAGTCTTCACCCCCTTTTCTAGATTAGTTTATTCTTATTCCCCTCAACACACCTCATGTAATAACCAAAATGCATAGTCAGGTCTTTTCTGCCCGCATGGCTCACAAAAGGCTCAGGTCTGTTCCTAGCACTTCTGCTCAGTTCCTCTGTTGCCAAAGGAAATACAATCCTTCCCCAAAGCCCTCTATTAGGTATATCTTATTTCAATTGGGTAAAATTCTCTGATGCTTGATAAGGCAGGGAAAATTAAATGAGAACCCCAAAATTTGAAGCCTGAAGGATCTTCTTCTGAACTTGTCTTCTCCTTCGCATTGATGGATGTTCTATGGGAATATTCCAGAGTCTCTTTGAGCTTCAGCTTCTGCATCTGTGAATTGGGGGTGATAACACTGCAAAGCAGTCATGCTTTCTGATGAGGTGGTTTATATAAGTAGAGTAAGACAGGGCTCACACTCATAGCTTAGTGTATAATTGCTAGATAGTATGGGACACTACGAACTCTTCTCTCCTGCAGATCTCCAGAGGCTCATCCTGTATTAGATTTTGGACTGCTTAAGAGGTTCTATAAGATGAATGCCTTGCTCATGGTTCCCCAAAGCCTTGCACAGGACTTGGAACTTAGCAGATACTCTTGTATGTTGGGTATCTCAGTGTTACTGTAAAGCTACCAATGCTCACAGATCTGTGAGCAACAGGCTCAGCAGAGTAAACAGACTGAGGGAAATAAAAATCAGGATCTGTAAAGATTTGGTCTTAGCTGAACAAGACTCTGAAAAGCAGGGTGATTATACAGAGGAAATGACAGGTTTTGTGTGATTTAGGACCACAAGGTGACTTCTTTTTGATGTTACCATAAGATGAATCAGAAGAGAGACAAAAGATGGGGCCAGCTGCTTTCAGGTCCTTAAACGTTTTAAACAAGGAAAGCAACCCAGTCATCACTGATTAATCTTTGATGATTTATCCCTTGAACACTATTTAAAAAGAGAATTTTAAATGAAATTAGTTGAACTCTCATGACCCATGGCCCTATCAATATCATCAAAAGAAGTAGATCTGTTGTAGGGAGGCTGCTAGTTAGTTACAGTTTCTCAGCAGCTCAGACCCACAATAATCACACAGAAACTGTATTCATTAAATCATTGCTTGGCCCATTAGCTCTAACTTCTTATTGGCTGACTCTCACCTCTTCCTTTAACTTATTTCTATTAATCTGTGTACTGCCATGAGGCTGTGGCTTACCAGGTAAAGTTCCCAGCATCTGTCTCTAGTTGGGCTACATGACTTCTCTCTGACTCCACCCTTCTTTTACCTAGCATTCAGGTCAGATTTCCCCACCTAGCTAAGTTCTGCCCTGGTATAGGTCCAAAGCAGGCCTTTATTAACCAATGGTATTCACAGCACACAGAGGGGGATCTCACATCATAAATCTTAAATTTTAAGCACTGCTGGAGCTTATTTTCTGACTTAAGTCTGCCATTTTTTTTCTGGAAATAGTAATTCTCTAGAAGTATGTTGAAACATCCAACATTTTAGCAAATGAATGTCAAATGAGAATATCTGGGAAAGGAATAAATATACGATCAAGCTGCATTAGAAACGAGCACTATTGAATAGCTTCAAAAAGCTGTTCTTCTTCTCAAAGATGGCTGCTGATTCTACTTCTAGGCTTGCCCCTTTCTCACAGCTTGGGTAGATTATGAATAGGGTAGGTCACTCTGGCCGTGCTGTCAATAGATTCCCCAAATCAGTTTATTGGTCAGAATGAAGATGATTTTTAAAAGAGAATAAAACAGAAGAGAAAAACTGAGGACTGGACTAGAAAGACAGGTTTAATTTTGTGTCACGATCATCTGTGTTTTATGTTTGTGTATGTAATGAACTTATGTGTGTACCAATACACCGTTCATTTCCCACTGTGGGCATTATTCAAAACTTTTGGAATCTCCTGAATTTGTCTAGTAATATGTTGTTTAGTTTGTAAATTATTGCTTAGCAATGGAGAGACAACTCTGGCCTGTGAAACATCAAAAAAAGTTAGGTTAAGGGTGCTGAGGTAAGAGAAAGGGGAAGGAATGAGATTATTTATTCAGAAATCTGCATACAGTATCATAGTCTCTCTCTCTCTCTCTCTCTCTCTCTCTCTCTCTCTCTCTCTCTCTCTCCCCTTCGAAGTGGATATTGTTGTATTTGGAAAAGCTATACATGGAGTTCAGGTGATACGCTGTTCAGAGAAGCAAGTGAGTTGGAAGGAATCTCATTCCAAAACTTGTGGTTCCACTGTGGTGTTAAAAGTATCTGGAGCTGTCCTACATCTGTGAATTGTTATATATAAACCTTGGAGTTTTGAACCCACCTGAATTTGTTTCAGGTAGCTGAAAGCACCCTCTTTAAACCCAAAGCAATCCTGACTTAAACCTTGCACCTGTGACCCCTTGTTGTTATTTTACCTGCACAGATGCATAGTTGTAAAATAGGTGCACAAATCAGCAACTAAAACAATTCTTTGATATAATATAATTTTATCATTTACGAAAGATGGAAATGAACTTACATGGTAATAAGATAGATGCGCTTATTCACTATCATATATAGAATTAAATCTTTGCTAAGTATTGATATAGAACATAGAACATCTTCTATGTTTGATTACATAATTGTCAGTGCTAAGCACAAGCTTTTATCAACTCACAGTATAAAGCTGCAGAAGTATCCTTGGATTCATTTTAGAAATTGTCAGAAATTTGGAAATTCTGTCCTAATCATAAGTCAAAATTCATTAAATGATTTTAAAAAAAGATTATGTAAGTGTGTGTGTGTGTGTGTGTGTGTGTGTGTGTGTGTGTGATTGATAGTGAGTGCCTCCAGAGGCCTGAAGAAAGTGTCACATTCCCTGGGGCTGGAGTTATAACCCACTGTGAGCCATCTGATGTGCATGCTAATAGCCAAGCACTCCTAACCACTGACCTAGCTCTCCAGCCCCTCATTAAGTCATTTTTATTGAAACTCAAGCTAGCGCTTTTAAAATAAAACATTCCAACACAACGCAGTACCAAGTTATACTAAGCTGATACTTCAAGCTGAGGAAATGACAGAAGAAAATATTTAATCTTTGCTTTCTGTAATTAAATCATTATGCTACTACCAGAGCAGAAAATTTTTCATGTACAGTAGAAGCAATGCAACTCATAACATATAATAGTCCCAAATCTGAGCTCAGGTGAGTCAGGCAGCCTTCACTGGTACTGTGTGGTGTGAGGACATGTGCTGCAGAGCTGTGTGCTCAGAACCAAGACTGAAGTCAAACCACAAGAAACCACATAGGTGTGTGCTTCAGCAACACCTTCACTTCAGCTTGACTATGAATTGAGTTTTAGTTGTTGTATTTTGTAAATCTTTTACTGGTGGCAATTTTTTTTCATGATTCACATATCCAGTCACACAACCCAAAGCTGTGGCCTAAAGGATAAAGAAAGCTTACTTGAGGAAGAATGAGGAAGTTGTTGCCTTAGGATCTGAAGGAAAAGCCCAGAAAGCTACACTGTAGTAGATTTGGATAAGGATGAATTCCACTCCTGGGCATTAATTAAGGCTTCAGGGCTGAAGGCTCAAGAGCAGACAACTTGTTGGGATTTTCTCTGTAAGGAAGTGTGTGTGTGTGTGTGTGTGTGTGTGTGTGTGTGTGTGTGTGTAAATTTATGTGTATTAAGTTCTTTTAGAAAGTAACTATTGTTAACAAGTTTTCTCTGTCCCTCCATCTAGTTTCCAAATAACAACACAGGAGATTTTCTGATTATGAAAGCTTGGCCTTAGCTTAGACTTGTCCTCCTAGCTCTTATAACTTAAATTAACACAGTTATATTAATCTACATTTTTGTCTCGTGACTTTTTACCTTTCTTTCACTCTATATGTGCAACTTTTTCCATATCTCTTGGTGTCTCCCTGCCCCTTGATTCTCTTCCCCTATTTCCTCTCTCTGTGCCTGGAAGTCCCACCTATTCTTCCTGCCTCGCTATTGGATGTTCAATTTTTTTAATTTTACATATTACAGCAATAAATTTTAACACAATATACATATATCCCACAACAATTATCTGAAGTAAAAATTTAGACTATTGACCTTGTGTCTTTGTTGAGGATTAGTTGAAAGCAGGGAGGAATTGCTAGTAAGGGAATGATATGCTAGTGGACGTGGAGCATCTATCCACCAGAGGTGTCAAAGGTGGCACCCTGGGAAGGAGGGACACAGGATGTGCTAGGGAGATAGACTTAGACAGTCTGGAAGAAGGGGCTGGTAAAGAAAAGGTCAGATCTAAAGGCGTGCTTTCAATTCTGGGAGTCTAGAGACGTAGTATGTGTGATGAGAAGAGAAGTGGCGGGGGATGCACCATTCCCAGATTCCCCTCAGGGTACCATTGTGTTTCCCAGTGGTTTCTGTATTCAGTTATTACTTTGCAGACACCAAGACAAAGTTCAGAGACATTACGAGGCTTCTAATGAATGATGTAATTCCTGCAGAACCCCAAGTTTCTCATTTGTTCTTTATACTGTGTTGCCTCTTTGACCTAGACTATGCATTACTTGGACAAAAAAAGAGAAATCAGGAGGTGACACAGCTTAGCAGAAAGACAGAAGCAAGTTATACATACTTCGTACAGGTGAGGAGCAAAAGAAATTATACAAGGCTTAAGAACAGATCTTTTTATTCCTTCATTGGTTTTATTTGTTCTTTTAAGATAGTGTCTCACTGTGTAGATCATGTGGGCCTTGTACTTATAGGGCATATCTTCCTGACTATCAGATCCTTTCAGAATGATAAACTTTATAAATGAAGAAAAATACGGTACAGGAGAATGAATTCAAGGATTCCAGGAGACAATATAAAGTGTGCTGAGGAGCAGGAGGAAGAGCAGGGTAGGGCAGTTGTACTGAAAGCTAACAGGAGAATACGTGTGCCATCAGAGCACAGCTCCTGGAGTGGCCACTGGAGGATTAGTGGAATGAGGATCAAAACAAGCAAGTACTCTACCGAAGGACGCAGGAATGCGTGCAGGCAGCCACTGCAGATGTCAGGGAAACGTGTGCCACTGAAAAGTTACAAAAGCAAGAGAGACAAAAGAAGGAGCATCTCCTCTTTAGAAATAGAAAGAAGACAATTGGAAGATGCCTTAGTACAGGAAGAAAACAGCAGAGAGAAAGAGGCAACGTATGGCGAGCTCCCACGGAAAAGGGGTTAGATAGCTCCTGAGCAAAGCTATTCATCTAGCATAGGAAACTACAGGCAGAATCCAAGAGTATGGAGACAGTGTGCAGAAAGAAACTGCTTTGTAATCCAAAAGAAGAGAGTGAGAAGTGTGAGTGTTCATCACAGGCGACCACTCTTTCCTGCAACACCTAAAGACTCCAGGAAGAGAAAAGAGACCTTTGGAGGAATTGGACTTCACGATTGGAGACACACACAAAGGACATTGCAGAAACATCCCCAAATGGCATTGTTGTTCCTCTCATGCCCCATGTTCAAAGTTGCACAGTTTTTAGGCACAGATTCCCCTTTGTGACTCCACTTTAGCTCAGAGGAAAATCTAGTACATTTGTACTGTAGGGAGTATCTTTTTTTGGAATTATAGTAAGATACTTTGACTAGGCTTCCTTAGAGTTTGGGTGTGTAAATTCAGAGAGATGATACATAGTAGAGATGCAGAGATGATAATGGTGGAAATTAGAGGTAGAAACTTGCCACAGTGGGGACTGCAAAGAGGTAACTCCGACTGTGTCCTTGTTCAAAGAGTGTTCTAGGCTCCTCATTATATTTTCTCCCAAATGAGTACTTGAACCTGTACTTGATGAGCCAGGACATGACAGCTACTGAGAGGAGGCACCAGGACACTCATGGGTATCCTAACTAGACTGACCAACATGTATTCTTCTCTACGTCTCACCACAGACTCGGCTCCAAAGTCCTTTAAGAATCCCGAGACAAAGCAGTTAGATGCTCTCCAAATTTCCAGGACCCTCTCTTGCTTGGAACTGTTCTGCCTTTTCTCTTCCTCTTATGTTTCCACTATGATCTATATCAAACTTCTTTATAAGACACGCTCTCTGTGATCTGTGAACTTCATCGTTTGAATGCATAAGGCAAGAAATCCGGAGGCCTCTGGCTGTGCAGCAGATCTGTGTGATTATGATCAGCCGACACCCTAATCCCTGAGCTAAAGTCCACCTGAAGGAAAAGGAAACTTTTCCTTCAAAATTAAAAGTGCCTCATGCTCCCTTTCTTAGTAATGACAGTGATGACTGTGACAGACTCAGTCACAGCACCAGAAATGTCATCCATTCAATACTATTGAACTTTACCACATGAGTTGGCTCTTTCTGCGCTGGACCACATGCGGACATAGTCTGCTGTGTATTTTAATTTGTTTAGTTTCCTTATCAAGAAGAACTTTCACCTCCATGAACTTCCCTAAAGAAGATAAACCTCCAACACTGCTGCTTAATGTTCCTTGCTGTGAGAAGCAGCATGTGCTTGGAAAGATGTGTGTCCTATGATGCATGGCTGTTGGAGAATGGTATAGGGTGTGATACCTTTGCTGCTGTTGTCCTCTTTTTAAGATTGTTTCTGCCTTTTGATCCACGGCAGTCTGAATTAGCAACTGTAACTGTCCTGCTCTAAGCAGTGGTTAGGCTGCACAGGCCTGTGGGAATTCTGATTCTTCAAATACTGACTGTTTCAAAGCTATGAAGGGAACTTAACTAAATCTCTGCCCCTCTGAAGAACTCAACATTCAAAGACTGAGGTAGAGTTATGGTCCTCAGAGACACTGAATAGCAAGTATCTTACCTTCTGTCCTCACATCTGTCCAAAAGCCCTTGTCATTCTTCTCTCCCCTCCTTAAAAACCCTTCTCCCCCTGGCTCAGGGTTGTATGTTTAGTATTTTGCTCCTGTACCATTGCTGCTGGCTCCATCTAGTTCTAGCAGACCCTATTAGGGGTTCCATCTTTCCTCTTTGCTAACAGGCTTTCTTCCCATGCTAATTTTGCAGCCCTGGTGCAAAGACTTCTGGATCTCACTCTCTGCTTTACTCTTCTGTCCCGACTTCCCGTTAGCATCATAAAGATGACAACCCAAAATGCATAAGGACCTCATTGTTTCCCATTTCCTAAATGCCGATGCTACAGCTCTGCTGATGCCTGGCAGAGTCTGACTGTCACACTGGAATCTGCACACAGTGTATCAGTGCACTGTGCTGCCGAGCTAGTGACCCTTGTCTGGTGTGGTTAGGAGATTATCCTTTTACCTGTCCCATGCTATATATCAGCAAGCCATGATCAACATTCTGTAGCAAGAAGGAAAAAGCCTTGAGCTTTTGAAAAAGTATGCTTTTATTTTTTTCTATTTCTATTCTTTTTTAAATTGATATTTATTGAGCTCTACATTTTTCTCTACTCCCCTCTCTGAGTCTCCCCTGCCCTTCAACCCTCTCCCAGGGTCCCCATGCTCCCGATTTACTCAGGAGATCTTGACTTATTTACTTTCCATGTAGATTAGATCCATGTATGTCCCTCTTAGGGTCCTAATTGTTGTCTAGGTTCTCTGGGATTGTGGTTTGTAGGGTGGTTTTCTTTGCTTTATATTTAAAAAACACTTATGAGTGAGTACATGTGATAATTGTCTTTCTGTGTTTGGATTACCTCACTCAAGATGATGTTTTCTAGCTCCATCCATTTGCCTGAAAAATTCAAGATGCCGTTATTTTTTCTGCTGTGTAGTACTCCATTGTGTAAATGGACCACATCTTCCTTATCTAGTCTTCAGTCGAGGAGAATTTAGGTTTTTTACAGATTCTGGCTATGACAAACAAAGCTGCTATGAACATAGCTGAGTACATGTCCTGGTGGCACGATTGAGAATCTTTTGTATATATACCCAAAAATGATATTACTGGGTCTTGAGGAAGGTTGTTTTCTAATTTTCTGAGAAATCGCCACACTGACATCCAAAGGGGCTGTACCAGCTTGCATTCCCACCAGCAATGCAGGAGCGCTTTCACTTTAAATCTTGTCCATGTGCTTTTTGTTTTTTGTTTTTTTTTTTGTTTCTGTTCCGTTCTGTTTGAGACAGGGTTTCTCTGTATAACTTTGAAGCCTGTCCTGGAACTTGTTTTGTAGACCAGGCTTTCATATGCTTTTAAGAAAAGGTTTGGTTAAAAATAAAAATAAAAAAATAAAACAGAGAGTTATTGATTCAGAACTACACTAGGGGGTTAGCAGAAAAAGCAACATGGGTCTGCACCGTGAGCAGGGAGATGTCAACATCAGCCCACACGACAAACTCAGGGTCAGCTGTGCTTTAAGTAATAGGACAATCTAGATCCAACTGACAGAAAGTCGATTGCAAACGCAGAGGATCTCAGAAGTCTGAAAACTGCCTAGACTTTCAACCCAGCGCTGCTGTCTCCTGAAGCATTGCAGCTCACTGTTAAGATACTTTATTTGAAATCTATATGTTACATTTTTCTTCTTAGATCTACCTGACATTTGTGCTGAAAAATAATATATAGATTAAGAAAAGACAGAAGGGTGTGTGACATGAAACTGAAAGCATATCAAATGCATTACTGAGAATGGACGGAGATAGTCTGCAGGCATGCTCACTTTGCTGTTTTGTGGGTAAATACATATATTATATGTTTTTGAAATGTTCTAGCTGTCATAATGGCATGGTGTAACCCATTACTCATGTCTGTAGCGTATTGGTATAAACAAGGGTGTTTAGTTATGTTTGGGGACACGGATATTTATCATTAGGTTGTGTGGAGTACAAGACTTTGAGTAGATAGGGTTGAGATCCTTCTCGCTCACAGACAGAAAATCCACAACTTTCCAGTTATTTTTTATTCACGTAATATCTGAAATAAGCATGCTTATATAATGAATGTGCTGTGTCATTTCTCCTATCCCTTATTTTCTACTTTCCAGCATTGCTTACGACTGCTGCACTTCTTGTAAGACCAAAGGCCTAGCTCCATTATTCAAGTCTCCATGCTGTTTCACAGCTGTGGCACTTCCCTCCTTGAAGTGTGACTTTTAATTACAGAGGATAAAGTGCAAAGTCTTCCCACATCTGCCAGGAATCTGTGATTTAGACTCCATGCCCTTAGAGACCCCTCTTCTCTTTTCTGCTCTGCAAGCAGATAGGTTTCTTTCAGTTTTACAAACTCTCCGGGCTCTCAAATACATTACTTTCCTAATCCAGGATGCTGTCTTGCTGAGATGGTTTCCTTTTATTTAAATGCCATTTTCGCCAGTATATTCCCTAATCATTGCACGTAGATCTCCACAAGTCCTCCACCAGTCTATGGGCTTGCTATCTCTCAGAGTGACTACTTTGTTTCTTTAGCAATACTCATGGCTTGTTTATTAGCAGAACTGTTGTCCTCTCCACTTAATAATGAACTCTGTGAGGTGAGAGATCTTATGCTGTAACATGAGGGCCGGCTTGTTGGGGGTATCTGTTCCCGCCCAGTACCCACAGCTGGCAAGTCCCAGAGAAAATCAATCACACAGAGATCTCTATAAGTTATAAAGCTGATTGGCCCATTAGGTCAGGCTTCTTGTTAACTCTTATAGCTTACATTAACCCATTATTCTTATCTATTTTAGCCACACAACTCAGTACCTTTCTCAGCGTGGCAGCTCACATGTTGCTTCTTCAGTGATCTGGGCAGGAATGGTGGAGGGAACTTCCTGCTTCCCAGACTATTCCTGTTCTCATTGCCCCGCCTCTACTTCCTGTCTGGTTAACCCACCTATACTTCCTGCCTGGCCAATCAACGTTTTATTAAAATACATGATTGACAGAATACAGATAATTATCCCACACCACTTCCCCTTCTTTTTTTAAAAAAAAAAAAACAAAGGAAAATATCCATAGCCCATTTTTTAGGAATGTGGGCGTAGTATTCCAGGCTACTTCCTGCTGGTTGGGGGCGCTGATGATCTTATGGGGACCTAAAGAAAATTTAAAGTTATAATTAAGTTCTGACTGGAGTATCCTGTGAGTCTTGATCATCTCAGGCAGCAGTCTTGAATCTGTTCTGGATGAAGAACTCTGTCATCTGGGCCATCTGTTCCTGTTGGAGATTTCTCAAGTGGTCTTCTTTTATTGAACCTGATTTTTCTTAACTCAGAATGAATCCACAGCCTCTCATTTTTTGTGGAAACAAAAGCAAAATCTCTTCTCCAAAGTAACATACCTTTTGACTTCAGTTTTGAAGCCAAGATATTTTCAAAATACCTATCTTGGATTAGTTCAGCAGCATTTATAAACAAAAGTCTTTTAGCAGCTGTTGCTCTTTCCTCAGGAATCAAACAATTCAAAGAGAGCATAATAGCATACAGTATCAAGATTCTCTGTGTATTTTCCATCTTTATGCAGCTTTATTTTAACTCGTTTCTTTTTTTTCTTTTAACTTTTGACTTTTTGAGACAGGTTCTCTGTAAATATCTTTGTCCTGGAATAACTCCGTAGACCAGGCTGTCCTTGAACTCACAGAGATCTGCCTGTCTCTCCCTCCCCAGTGCTGGGATTAAAGGTGTGTTCTACCACACCTTAAAGTCACAGAGGTCAATCTACCTCTGTTGCTTGAAGTCACAGAGGTCAATCTACCTCTGCCTCCCAGGTATTGGGATTAAAGGTGTGTACCAACACACCCAAGTACTCTCTTTCTTTCTTCCTTCCTTCCTTTCTTTCTTTCTGTCTGTCTGTCTGTCTTTCTTTCTTTCTTTCTTTTTTAAGAACTTTAACCTTTAGTCTGCATATATTTTTAACACACTGTAAAACATTTAGAGGTTTTCTTTGTCTTTGAATCTATCCTGTAACATGACATCCAGCTTGTTGGGGTCTCTGTACCGTCTGATACCCCACAGCTGGCAAATTCCAAAGAAAATCACACGGAGTCTACACTAGGTTATAAACTGATTGGCCCTTAGCTCTGGTTTCTTATTAGTCCTTGTAACTTATATTAATCCATAAACTTATATATATATCCGCACGGCTTGTTACCTTTTTCAGCTGTCAGCTTACATGTTGCTTCTTTGGTGGTCTGGGCAGGAATGGCGGAGGGAGCTTCCTCCTCCCTAGCCTTCTCCTATTCTCATTGCCCCACCTCTACTTCCTGTGTAGTATGCCCGCCTATACTTCCTGCCTGGCCAATCAGCGTTTTATTAAAATACATGATTGACAGAATACAGATAATTCTCCTGCACTATTATGCTCACGGTACTCCTAAGTTTAATTGAATGCATTAGACATAATAATTTTTTGACAGTTGTGTAATTGATGGATTCTTGAGCTTGGGAAACAAACTATGACAAATGTGTCACCAAGGCACATATTTGTGACATAGGAAGATAGAAAAAAAACACAAAACTGTTAGGTGGGTAAAATTCAGATTAATGATATTCTATAGTAGGTCATGACTAGTGGAGTTAGTGGAGCATTTTGGGGCAGGGAATGAATGTCATGTGGCCTATGATTTAGGAAGACTGATTTGACAAGCATGCCTCAGACCTGATTATAACAGTAAGGCAGTCTATAGGACCAGTTTTAAAAAAATAGAGATGGCTGCTGCTTTGGGAAGCGTGTGGGATAAGGAGTAGTGTGGATTTAAAAGTTGGGCATACTTACACAGATAAGCTATATTTTCCTCTCAGGAGCTAACTTGGTCATAATAATGTGTTTTGAAGTTATTAGAGGAAGAAAACTAAAATGATTTTTTTCTCAATTCTTGGTCCATTGCTTCTACAAGATCATTTAAATTGGTTTTTGAAACCAAATACATAGAGTTTTGTGTGACTGTCACACAGAAATATTTAAGATATAAAATATTTATTTTATACTTAGAGATATAAAAATACAGGCAGGTGGTGGTGGTGCATGCCTTTAATCCCAACATTTAGGAGGCAGAGGCAGGTGGATCTCTGTGAGTTCGAGGCCAGCCTGGGCTACAGAGTGAGTTCCAGGACAAGCTTGATAGCAACAATGAAACTCTGTCTTGAAAAACCAAAAAAAGTTATAAAAATATTTAAAGATAGGAAAAATTTTAAAATAGTTTCTTAGTTTCCTTCTTAGTCATTCATAATATCAACTAATCCCCTTCCACTAACATCAGACAAAATGAAAGCTAAAATGCTTTTAATAGAAATATTTAAAGATATAAAAAGTAAAATAAAAAGTGTTTCAATTTTGCTATCTTAGATGTGACTAGACAGTCCCCTCAGAGAAAAGACAGCTCCTCTGGTTATTATGCTCAGGTTGTGCCTGCACTGGTATGATAATTGTGCCAGCAAGGGGTCATTTGTGATTGAGGGAGATAGAAAAAAATACAAAACTTCTAGATGGGTAGAATTCAAACTAATGGTATTCCCTAGTAGGCCCTGACCAGTGGTCGATGTAAAGGGCCAAATCTCACATCTTTCAGAAAAACCATCTCACTTTCCAGAACATGGGATTTTGAGCCATAACTACTGGGCTTGAGTTCTGCTTCTGCTCTACACAGGCTGTGTACGACCCCACCCACTACTTAACCAGTACATCCTCATCCTGAAAGTGGAAGGGGCTTTTATCCTAACTCAAACCAGGACTTCCATACTTAAGAGCTGATTTATAAACTTTATAGTGTGAGAGGCACAGGTATTCCGCACCTTCATCTTGCAAACCATCTATTGCATTTTAGCTTTCATTTTATCTGGTGTCAGTGGAAGGGGAGTAGCTGATATGATGACTGAACAAGAATGAAACTAAGAAACTAGGACTTATCAGGAAGCACACTGTCCCAGGAATGGTGGAGCACTAGTGTAGCACGTGAGCTTCATAGTCTGTTACACTCAAAATCATTAGGAAATGGTCAGCATAAGACAGAAATGCTATCATCTGGGCTTCCTTGGGGTGTGTCTGTGGAGCATGGCCAGTTGGAGAGGAGGGGACCTTCCTGTTATGTCATCATTGCTATTGTTAACAACCTGATAACTATTAGACCATAAAAAGATCCCTACAGTGTCTGAGTGAAGGATTTTTTAGAATCTTGAATGTGATAAATGGATTCCAAAAAAGTTCCCATGCACAAATTTATCATGAATTTTGATTGCAATCAGAGGACTCATAAGTCCCCTAAAATCTCTCCAAAGAGAGCACTTCATGGACCCAAGTAAGAGTCAACAACTGAACTTCGTACTTTCTGTTTTGTTTGTTTAATTTATTATCAGCAAGATTGTTCTTGTGCTGTAAACAGTCATGGGGAGTCTGGCGTGGTCCAAGGAACAGTGTTAGCCTTAGCCCTTCAGGCCCTCTTACCAATCCTATTGGGTACACTGCTCATATCTGCAACTGTGACTCCGTGACCACGGCAGAGGTCTGGGGTTACTCGTGGTTGGTTCTTGGAGTCTGAGAGTAGATTGTTGGAGGAGATCCTTGGCTTCACAAGGCCTTGTACTCCAGCATAAACTCTGTTATCCCCTAGAGATGCCTGGCCTTTAATAGCACATGCGCTGCTCAGTCCACCTTTGAGAGGTTTTCACAGCAGAGGAGAGCACACTAGGATAAATACACATCCTAGACACCTTACAGTGTCACACCACCCCTGAGCCCAGCAATGTAAAGTGGAATTTATGAAAATAGGATTTTTTTCTACTCAAATATTCAAATTGAACGTGCAACATCAAGATGAATAAATTTTATGACATGAAACAGATTCCCCAAAAGTTGTTTATCTTGATAACTAAAATTCGCATTTTTCACTTAGAGAAAATGTATATAATAACTATACCTACTTTGATATTGCTTATAGCAGACGTTTAACATAGATAACACCTGTAATTTTTCCTCAGGAACTACTTTAGAAAATCAAAGAGTGTATCAATAGTCTTCAAATTAACCAAATGCAAAAATGACTGAAAAGCTGACATTTAGGGGTTGGGTATGCATAACCAATGCTGATAGCTGAAGGAAATTATAGACGTGCATATGAATCCAAAATCAGGTTTATTTAGGTAAAATAAAAATGCTTAGTAAAGTCAGTCTCTGAGACTCTGAATGATAACATCACTGGTACGTTAAGTATCGCCTTCATCACCATTACAGCTATTAATCTAGCTCGTCTGCCATTCTCAAAGTGTTCTTCAAGTTGCTCTATTGATATTTATCCTTTGATCTTGATTACAATTAGAGGCATTATAAACTGTTGACTTGTGCTAATTCTAGGAACGAAATCAAAATGCAAGAATTAGCCATCAGAAATGGTCTTAAGAGAAAGAAATTTCCCATTTCTCAAAAATAGTTTCTTATTTATTTCTAAATGTACTTCCACATAAATTAACATCACAGAAGGGAAATTTGGTTATATAGATGAAACAGAAATCATGATGGATACTGCAATGGATGCTAACTGCATTTAGTATGAGTTTGTCAAAAAAGTATCATGAACTTGTCCTATGTCAAGAAATCCAATGTCTTGGAAACTGGCCCTTTGAAACAGGTTTCTTTGCTCGGCTCATGTGATCTGATGTTTATCTGGCTGCAAACTTTGTTTTTCTGCAAAGAAAGTGTGAAGTAAAACAAACAAACAAACAGAAAACAGAATCCAAATAATCACAGAGGATTTTTAAACTGTATAGGGACATTTCTCTCTCCTTTTGGTGTACATGAATAGTTTAAATGATGGCATGTTCAGATAAAGCAATATTTCATCAGAAAAATTGACTATAGCTCCTGGTGAGAAAAATATCTTTAAAAACAGATGAATTGCTCAACAATATAAAATAGGAAGAGAGGTCTTTTACTAAATATTTATATTTAATATCCCTCTCTCTCTCTCTGTAAATGGTAAATGTTTGGGGGACCAGAGGAGGTGTCGGATCTCCTAAAGCTGGGTTCTCTGATTTTGAACTCTGATTTTGAACACTGATGCTCAGCTACCCATCCAGAACCCACTGACATATTTTTCAGAGAAAAACAGGAAAAGAAATGTTTTAAGTTACAAGATGATTTTTAAAGATTCGGCTAGGACAAGTCCTTCTGTTATTTTAGAAAGCATTATAAGCCATTTTTTCCTGACTTTTTCAAGTTTTTGGGTAGCTGATTTTACCAGTTTGTCCCTGAATTACAGGCCTTAGCAAATGGACCCCAGTAGTGAAGAAAATCTTGGAGAGCATAGTATATTGATAAATTACAATTGCTGATTATACAATATTTTGAATATTGTATATTTACATGTGCATGTAAATACATGCACTTAAGAAATTGCCTTTTTAAATAAATTAAAAATATTTCTACACAGATGTTAAATTATATCCAGTTAGGTATTTTCTTTAAGAGTCCAATGTATCTAGGGAGTACTTAAATCAAAAATTAATTGCTTAGGATGCTAGATATGTAATAGCAGGGTTTGCAAACTGTGGAAGGCTCTGGACTGTTTTTCAAGGCTGACAAGTCACTTCATTTCTGTGTTTTCTGGAATTAAAAAGTCTGTACATTCCATATGCCAAGTCACTTGAAGACTGTGTAGAGATTCTGTTTGTGTTGGATCTATACCACACTGAGGATCACTTAGGAAATTAACATTGAGCTCTACAGGTCCTTGGTCCTGTCTAATACCAAACAACAGTTAGCTATTGGAATGAACCTCTTTGCCACTTAGACTGACAGAGATTTTCTTTTGCAATGGTGATTTTCAACAGAAAACCCTTTTATCCACCAAGGTTTTGATTTATTTCTTAAAAATAAAAAAAATGCAGGGCAATGATGGCCTAGCACTTGGGAGGCAGAGGCAGGCAAATCTCTGTAAGTTTGAAGTCAGCTTGATCTACAGAGTGAGTTCTAGGACAACGAGGACTGTTACCCAAAGAAACCCTGTCTCAAAAAAACCAACCAATCAACCAAACAAACAAAATTTATTTGAGAACTCCATGCACGCAAACACTTTATTTTGATGATATCACACCTCCACACACCCTCCAACACTTTTTTCCCTCTCCTGTCACATCCTCCTCCCAACTCTGCATCCTCTGAGTCCAGCTAGTGTTGCCCATACACACATGGGTATAGAGTCATCCACTGTAGTGTTGGCAGCTGACAGAGCTATGTCCCTTCAGAGAAATGAACTGCCCTAGATCCTCAGTGAAGAGTGGGGCCTTTCCCCTTCCACACTGGAATGTTTTCTGGTTTGATCTTGTACAGGATTTCTGTGAATTCATGAGTACAATGTATTCAGAAGATACCATTTTGACACAGTTCTCTCTGATCTGTGGCTCTTACAATCTCCTCTTCCTTGAGGTCCCCCTCGTCTTAGGACAATGGGGCATTACATAGATGTCCTTTTAAAAACTGTCTGCTCCACAGTCCCTTTTTCTTTGCACCTTGACCAGTTGTGAACCTCTGTGTTAACCACTGTCCACTGCAAAACCAAAGCGGGTTCTCCACGGAGGGCTGAAGGTTGGACTCATCTATGGTCAGGTTGATAAGCATTTATTATTTTTCATAAAGCCTTACTTTTTAGTTTATTTGCAAAAGTCCAGAACATATAGCTTTAGCATTGTACTCATATGAGCAATATCTTTAAAAACTATAAAGATACTCTTTCTTATTACAATGATTGAATATTGATCTTATGATTAATTTTACAAACTTTTTAGTCTAGAGTAAGATGTATGACACCCTTCCTTTTAGCACTGAAACCTTTCCTACTGCATACGTGATCCATAGCACAGGCCCAACAAACAGCATTTCCAAGGAGGCCTCTTCACGGAGCTTAAGGACTGAGAATGACCACTCTTGAGAAAATCTATAATATATCAACATTTGTTCAGGGATACTAGCTTTGGTTAGTTGAGTGTATTTCAAAGTTATTCATATTTTTATTGACTAAGTAACTCTAAGTATTACTACTATAGTTGACAAAAATGAGATTTTTCTTTTAATATGTTTGCTTTTCCTTGTCTTTCTTCATCCTCACCCTCTTCCTTTTCCCATCCTTAATTGTTAATATTATGAGACAACCCAGAATTACTAGAAAATCCTAAATCCAGCCACCCAATCAGTAGCCCCCACAACAAGGAGTCTGGTTTCTTCATATTTATCCACGGCATTAGCAATTAATAGTTGGATACTAGCTGTATCCCATGTCATTAATAAGTCAGTCTCTAGAAAATGGATATTTATAAATCAATTTGAAGCTATTCCATTTTAGCAAAACACTACCAGTTGGTTCTTCCATAATTCTATGACCTCTCCAGTCATAGGTTCTTAGGTAAGCTTATTACAGGGTTGAGTTTCCTCCTGTGAGTGTGCCTTAAATGCAATTAGGAAGTGTGTTGTTACCCTATAACATTCATGCCATTACTGCATCAATTGGAGCATCTTGCCAGACTGTTCATCATTGTAGCTCACAGGGTTTCTAGCTGGATAGAAATACTGATGACAATCTTCCCCAAAGCCCACCCCGAAGGCTGCATAGAACTTTGTATCATTGTGAAAGCTAGCAAGTAGGCTGGGATGTTCCTGATCATCAGAAACATTGATTTGTTTTTTTTTATGTCTGATGCAAAAGTGTGTGGTGTTTTCAACAATAGACTTTTAGCATAAAGTTATGCTAGGCAACCAAGAGTAACAGCAATATCCTAGATTGTTTTGGGGTTTCTTAGACCCCAGCCTGACCATCACCTAGAGAAGAGGTCTCCCACACCTAGCCCTGGGATCTGGTATGGTTAAAAATTTGGGAGCTGGATTTGTAATGAGAAAATGAAAGGAACGATAAAAGAAATTATAAAAGCAGACTCACCGCATGACTGATTGGCAATGCTTTGCTCTGTGAGGGTCAAATCAATTGTACCCTGAATATAGTTTTACTCTATTTGCTACCAATGAAGTTCCAGCACATGAAAGAGAAACACTGAGTTGAATGGGCTTGAGCTGAAGCAGTTGGCACAAGGCTATCAATTTGTTAGCTTCGATCCAACGGCAGGTGTGGACCTTGCCTCTGCATGAGGAGGCAACCACACAATAGAAACCGGTGCATTCCAAGCCTGCGAAAACACTTTGTTTCAATGCAATGAGAGTTTATCTTTATATTAGTACACTATCTATTGAATTTCATTAAAAACTGGACCGCATTATCAAACTTTTCTCTTTTTGAAAGGGATTGCAGAATGCCGAACTTCCAGGAAAACTGACCTAGAGGCATTCAGTTGAGTTTAGACTATTCTTGGATGAAATATGAAAGTTTGAAAATAACAACCTTCATTTTCTTGCTGCCCCTTCCTTTTTCTCTCTCTTATTCGGCTTCCTTATCTTTTTTCTCTCGGTCTTCATTTCTTTTTCTTTTTGTTTTGTCCCATCGCTTTCTGTTGAGATTTAAGAGTAAGATATAATCAGCTGTTTATTCAGAGGCCCCACAAACTTTTTTAACACTCTAAGAGAAGTCTAATGCAAACTTATACCATTTTCCCTCCTTTGGACATTCTAGTGTAAAGCATCGAGGATGCTTTAAGGTTCAGGACATTTATCCTACCCCACCCCAACCCAGTGGCTCAAGCAGATCCCTCTCATGTGACAAGCCAGCAGTTTTACATATGATGTGAGAATTCATCACTCTTCAGAGATCCAGGTGTTCTTGGAAGCAATTCCCAGTGTAAAATCCAGTACTTTGAAAAGCCAAATTCAATTCAATAAAAGGATTTCAGAGTATACTATGTACAAGACATTGTACTGTAACCCTAGAGGAAAAGCAAACAAATTAGACAATTTCAGCTACTGAGTTTAGAATTTGACCTAGAACAAGCACAAGGTAAAATGTTTTATATTACAGATTTTTAATGTATTTCTACTTTTTATGTCATTCCACAGTGGTTTATAGTATTATTTTTGTACAAAACTTTCCTGGTGTTTGTTAATTTTTTAATTTGGTGAATTTCTGAGCTTCTGATATGGCGTTACTACTACAGGTGATATTTTTGCAAAACAAAAATATCCTGAGACTGGGACCAGTCCCTAGCAGTGAACATTAAATAAGCACAAAGTGAACCCACAGTATAGAGGACTGAGCCCAGCACAGACGTGGGATCCAGTGTGACGGACAGACAATAACGGGACTGTGCCATTTCAGTGGCCCAGCGTCCAGTAGGACACAGAGCTCCGAGGAGGAATTAAAGGACCACACAGCGGTAAGTAGTGACACTAAGGCAGACTTTCCCGAATCCTCTTTTAACTCCCCATCAAAAATAAACATATGAACCCAAATGACAGAGGTTTATTTTTCAAAGGACAAAAGTCTAAACTAAATCTTAAAAAAACATAGGCCAAATTATTTTGTTTTAATTAAGGAAAGATGCCCACTGTTGTGGAAAGGGGGTTGTTCAATGTTCATTTCAAAGAATGGACACATGATCACATGATCAAATTGTTATTTCAGAGGCGCAAAACCAGGCAGAACTAAGAGCCTTGTTGCTACAGTTTTCACTTTGACAATACGAAGTGACTATGGGTGACAATGTGGGTGAGGGCAGGGGGAAAATGAAAAATGATGAGCTCACAGTGTCCTTTATAGAGCTGGGTCTGTAATGTATAACAATGCCATGAGAAAAAAAAGTAATGTCATGAAATAAATTGGGAAAAGCTCAGGTCCAAGAAAGTGAAAACAACTTGTCCGCTATCTACTATGTTACTTTCTCGAGCCTTTAATGGAAACATGTCCTGAGCAGTCCCATGAACGAGACACTTTTGGGATAGCACATGAGGGGGTCAACTTTGTGAGACACATATTTATGTAACTTCACGCTAGTACTGAGTGAATAAAAAAGAAGCCAACTCAGGCAGCCTCAGTATTATTACCATGAATAGTAGCTAAAAACATATAAATATGATTAGATTTCATTAAATGCTAGAGGCACCTTTAATTAGTTAAAGGGGCACCTGTGGGGAAATTTGAGCAGTATGATGAAGATATGATGTCGTCTTAGACTTTTAACTCTGGGGGGAAAGCAGATACATGTACACGTCACTTCCGTGGAGCGTGAGAAGTGACTGTGAGACACACATCTTTGCTCCCATTTATGATATTCTCTTTCCTTAAAGGACCGAGAATTGGAGCCTTCACTCCGTATCTGTCCCATCCACCAGAAGCTTCAACACTGAAGGCCTATGTGTATTTCCTGTAGAACATTCTCTGAGACCCACCCTTCTTTATTTGGAACACATTGTTCTCTATACTACGTGGCCACAGCACTAGCCTTTCTTCCATGGATGCTTTTATTTTCAGCTCGACTTCCTTTAGGATTTGTACTTTGTTTTCTCCTCAGAACCGAGTTTCCTAACTGATAACTTTGTCAGATCGTATTTCCACTACTGAACAAAACAATTCTATATTCTGTACAATCCCTCAACACCTTTTGTGTTTGGTTGATGCCTTGTTTGTTTTTAAAATAAAATAAAGTTTTAATTTTTAAATTTAAGTTAAAGCCATTAATAAATTTAATACCAAGAAAATCCTCAAAGGGATATAATATAGCTTCAAGACTTTTAATGTTAGCTTTTCTTTACATTTTTAACCCCCTTCTGTGTTCTCATTAAGTCAAAGAATAGTGGGAAAAATCAGAGGAAATAGGACATGGAATATCTGGATTTTAGATCATTAAGAAACACACAGAAACCCCTCATGTGCTTAATACAAGCGAAAAGAGAACATGAGAGCCACACTAAATCTCAGCATCTTTAGATGAAACCCGAGAAAATATGATTAATTAATTTGACTAAGTCAAACAGAGCCCAGCCATTTTCTCCTGTCAGACTTTGCCCAGACTTTGTAAGATACTTAGATATATAAAAGATTTATTGCTTGAAATTAGTTATTTGATAATAAAAATAGGCAGCCAAAGTAGAGAAACACAACCACAAATACATGTGGCTCTTGAACATTTAGAATGAGCACAAAACCTAGGTGTTCACTCATAAATCCCCAAGTCTATGTGGTGCAAGGCAAGTTGTCGAATGTAAACAGATTGCCTCGTCTGTTTTTGCTTGGGAAAGTGGAAATATAAACACAATGTCTCTGCATGAGTACAGTAATAAATACATAAGCAATTTTCCTTTTAAGAAAGCGTTTAGAAAGGTTCAAATACTCTGTAACTGCTTTAGTCTTGCTTCAACAAAATTTGAAGATTTGAGATTTAGATATTTCCTAAGGGAATAATTCAAAACAGAAACTAATACCACTTGATTTTTCTTTCTTTCTTTTTTTTTTTTTTGTGAAGAACTGGATAGTAGAGAGAGGCTTCAGAGGCCACAGAGATGCTATAGTAATGTCCCAGTTACAGTTTCTATTGCTGTGGCAGAACACCATAGCCAAAGCAACTTGAGGAGGAAAAGGGTGGATTTCACTTACACTTCCTAGTAATGGTCCATACTGAGGGAAGTCAGAGTAGAAACTCAAGCAGGTCAGGAACCTGGAGGCAGAAACTGATGCAGAGGCTATGGAGGCCTGCTCCCTTTTGGCTTGTTAAGCCTACATTTTTATAATACTCAGGACCATGAGTCCAGGGTTGATAGTGCCCAATAGGTGAGCAGGACCTGCTCGTATCAAACTTCGATCAAGAAAATGCAACAGAGGCTTCCCCACAAGCCAGTCTAATGGGTGCATTTTCTCAATTGAAATTTCTTCTTCCAAATGACTATAGTTTGTGTCAAGTTGACACAAAGCTAGCCACACAAGTAGCTATTTAGCCAAATCATGTAGTCCAGAACCAGCCCTAAGATGTAGATGAATGAGCAAGACCTGATCATAGAAGCTTGTGAACTGACTGAAAATTATGATACTACTATGCACCAAGATTACTTGTTGGGAATGACAAAAAGGAGGGGTGGGTCTCTGCTGCATGTACCCTGAACAGAGATCCTTTCTGAGAAATGGCCACTCCATATTTACATGGTCAAGCTGGCATTCAAATTTCTTTCTTAAGCTTTGTGGTTTTTCATTACTGGGTAAATGCCATCCTTCTTAGGCAGAGTGAATATTTGTGGCCTGACTGGCATGAGTCATATGTCTATTTCCTTTTCCTTTGTGGTATCCATAAATACAGATGGATAGGTACAACAGAGTTGCAGATGCAAGTAGAAGGGAGGGTGACCAGTGATTATTACTTTGTCGTCCATGAAAAGGTTGAGCTGCAGACTCTAGATGTTTCCCTTTGGCTCCCAGATAAGGTCTTTCTGAAGATATACTACTAGTTGAAGCAGATGTTGAGTCCAAGTGGAGATGATAAAGTAGATGAACAATCATCTTCCTTTTGTAGGAACCTCTTCAGGTAACTCAACTCTTGGGGAGATAGCTAGCTCACATCCCATAGAGAAACCATAAATTGTGAACTCGATCACTTACCCTTTTAGGCTTTGCCGGAAGACAAACAGAATGGTTTTTCTCTACATGCTATAAGCATTGTTAGTCCGTAGGAGACTTTTATAAAAACTATTTTATTTTTCAAGGTAGACATTGATTCCCTTTTACAATTGTAAGCAGCATAGTTTCTGGGCAACATTCAGCAGAGTTGAGCAGGAGATATCCCAAACAAGCCTGATCTTTATATCACTTAAATTATTGCCTGTGATAAGAACCCCAATGACATCTCCTGTGCCTGGTGTGTTTCTATTTAACGAAATGCTTGGAGTAACCTGAATCTCCCCAGTGATTTGAATAGGTTAAGGGTACTGAGTGGGCTCCACATGGGACATTCTCTGTCAGTATTTGCCCATTCCTTGGTGTCCAGCTCAGCATGTTACATATTCACCAAACAAGATCTGTGGTTTGTCAAAGAGTAACCAAAAGCTGATGTGGACTATTTCATAAGACATCGCTATGGAAACCAAAGCTATAGGCTGATGCAAGTGACAAGTGTGCAATCAACCTGAGGGTGAGTGACAAGTGTGCATCCAACCTGAGGGTAACCAAAGAGGTAAGTAAAAGTAAACTCTGCAGAGAGCTCTAAGTATCTGTAGCGCATACTGTATGGGAATTACAAAGTGTTCCAGTTAACAAGACCTGTCACTCATGACCGCTTTAGTGGTTAAACAGAAGGGATGACACATCTACTTCAATGAACCTGAATATTATTGCACCACATAATGAAAATTTAGGATTTATTAGGGATTTGCAAGTAGGAGGATTAAGACAAATTATTTTAATTAATCTTTACCACATCTTTTGAATTAAGCACTGACTCCGTGTTGTGTCAACAGCACCAATAAGAATAATAAAAGCAGACGTTCAGAGAGCTGACGTCACCAGCCTATGGTGGCCCTAGTGGTAAGTGATAGAACTCAGACCCAAGACCACGTGGGTTTGATTCCAAAGCCCGGATCATTTTTCCAGCGCTCTAGACTGGTTGTTCTACAGAGCTACTGGAAATCAGTTTTCGAGGAAAAAGGAAGAATTATTTTTCTGCCCTTTTAGGTGGGCTCCATGTGAATTTGTACCTTTGCTGAATATGTTTGTAAACATAAAATATGGCTTAATTGAACATACTCAACTACTGCTTTATCCTCTAAGATACATAGATATATCAGAAGGAATCCCCCCATCACCACACTTTCCCGACTCTGAACCCCCTTGGAACATTTGGTCACATCTGAAGACCTTTTGTGTTATTCACAACTGGAAGGAAACTGATAGTAGAAATTCATGTTTAGAGGCCAGGGGTGTGCTAAGCCATTTACGACATATGGGATAGCCCTGTCCCAACAGAGAGTTACCTTCTCAAAATGGCAAAAGTTTCATAAAGTTTAATAAAATATTATAGGAATTAAAGAAAAAATTTGAAAGACTGAGAACCTGTCAAGCCGAGCTAAGCATCTCAAAATCCACAGAACATTCCATCCTATTTCTAGAGAATTTCCTGTTATTAGACTTTTAGTATATGTCTCCAGCAAAACTGGTTTGTAATATTTGTGAATATTATTTCAAAAAGGAGGGAAGCTGAGGTGATGCCCAAGGGGCACACTGGTCTTTAGCCACGCTCTCATCTCTTTTCCTGTGTTCTTGAATTGTTGTCTATAAGCAAACATGTTCCTTTTTTTCCTCCTACACTAAATGCTTTTTTTTAAAATTGAAATGGCAGCTTTCTCTACTTTTAAATACAACATATGTTTCTTTAAATGTTCCACGTGGCCAGAGCTCCAAGAACAGAGCTGTTCACATTTGTTTCTCATCATTTCTGACAGTTAAACTCCCCTGTTTCAAAAAACAGCCTACTCCCAAAGAACAGCTTTTTGGTACCATTTCTCTTTCCTTGGGTGAGGTAAAGATTTCTCATGAACAAGAATTTCACATTTTTCTTTGCAAATTGTCTTCCCAAGATTTTAAATTTGTGGATAAACCTAGAGGAAAGAAAAAAAGAAAAATCTTAAAAAGTTGAAGTCTAATTATTTTTTTTTTCTGTGTTTTGAGACAGGTTTCTCTGTAGCTTTGGAGCCTGTCCTGAAACTAGCTTTTCTAGACCAGGCTGGCCTTGAACTCACCTGCCTCTGCTTCCAGAATGCTGGAATTAAATGCATGTGCCACTGCCACCTGGCAAAAAACTGAAGTCTAATTCTTTAACTTCCACATGAAGGAAACCCCCTCCCTCTATGCATACTCATGATCTAACACAGGGATGCAGTTCCACCCAGTATGGAGGAAGCCTGCCTCCCTCTAAGAATAACCACAGTCTAATACAGGGATGTAGTCCTACTCAATACAGTTAAATGCTATTCTTGTCCTAAGTTGATAGCCAAACTTACCTCTACCAATACTTGATTTCATCAGTGATTCATTATATTCACCATATCATATGTCAAAGAGAAAATAATGGAAGAGATAATTAACTTATTTTACTGTCAGCAAACATTAATTGGTACTTGTGTCTTTGGTGACCAATTAATTTAACCAAATGACACCATTGGTTCTACATTCTAGAAAGCATGAAGTGAGCTGATAATTTTGTTAAGTTTCATATCACTCCTAGAGTCATCCCAAGGTTATAGAATGATGCATACAAAACAGGAGGAACTTGGTTTTCCAGTAGGTATTAACAATATTAAGACACATGTGGAAGAGGTAAATCCACATATCCATACTTTATCCCACCTTTTAAAAAACCAGAAAAATCAGGTCTAGAGTCTTTTTCATCCTCATTACTAGTGCTCTGTGCACCCCTAGTAACAATATCATTTAACATTAAATGAAGGAAATTGTAGCATTAGGGCCGGCTTGTTGATGGCACCCAGACCTGGATAACTGAATCCACAGAAAGCTTGAGAAAGCTTGGGAAAGAATAGAGTAAATCATGTTTTCTTGGTAGCAGCAATTTCTCGGGTCTGTTCTGCTTGCTAGAGGCAAGCAAGGCTCTCATCTAAGAGAGGCTTCCTGACTCAGCTTTAGCTGCAAAACCCTGCCGCTCATTAAGAGGTTCTGCCACGAAATACTTAAATGGTGTTGATGAAAAGCTGAACACATGCTTTTCGGTTTTCAGCAGTAGCAGGAAAAAAGTCACACTGTTTTAAAATGCTGGCTTTCTGGGTTGTCCTGCCAGGACAAACTCTGACTCTTTTAGGCAGGCAGTCCCACTGAGTGTGGTCTGTGAGCAGAATGCTACAGCTTGCTTGCTGGCAGGGACCTTGAAGTGTCACAGAGTTGTGGCAAGAAAAATGGCTCCAGTGGTACCTCCGCCATGAGGCTGGAGAGCTAAGGAATGGGATGGATCTAGCCGTCAAAGCCATGGCTCTCCATATTGCTTAGTAAATTAAAGGCTCATGTAGCCAGAAAAAGAGAGATACAGTAAAGAGAGATTCAAAGATGAAAAAAATCTCTAAATGATTTACTATGTGTTGAAAATATATGCAGGCTAAAGGTTAAAGTTCTTAGAAGTAAAAAAAAAGGGGGGAGTAGTTGGATGTGGTGGTAAATACCTTTAATCCCAATGCCTGGGAGGCAGAGGCATATTGACCTCTGTGACTTCAAGGTGTGGTAGCACACACCTTTAATCCCAGCACTGGGGAGGCAGAGACAGAGAGATCTCTGTGAGTTCAAGGGCAGCCTGGTCTACAGAGTTATTCCAGGACAAAGATATACAAAGAACCTGTCTCAAAAAGTAAAAATAAAAGACATAGAGGTTAAAAAAAGCCACATAAAGATTGAAAATACACAGGGAATCTTAATACTGTATGCTATTATGCTCTCTTTGAATTGTTTGAATGCTGAGGAAGGAGCAACAGCTGCTAAAAGACTTTTGTTTATAAATGCTGCTGAACTAACCCAAGATAGGTATTTTGAAAAATACCTTGGCTTCAAAACTGAAGTCAAAAGGTATGTTACTTTGGAGAAGAGATTTTGCTTTTGTTTCCACAGAAAATGAGAGACTGTGGATTCATTCTGAGTTAAGAAAAATCCAGTTTGACAAAGGACGACCACCCAAGAAATCCCCAGTAGGAACAGATGGCCCAGATGTCTGAGTTCTACATCCAGAACAGATTCAAGACTGCTGCCTGAGATGATCAAGGCTCACAGGATACTCCAGTCAGGACTTGATTATAACTCTAAATTTTCTTTAGGTCCCCATAAGATTATCAGCGCCCCAACCAGCAGGAAGTAGCCTGAAATACTATGACCACATTCTCAACAAATGGACTATGGGTATTTTCCTTTTTTTTTTTTAAAGAAGGAAATGATACGGGAGAATTATCCATATTCTTTTAATCATGTATTTTAATAAAGCGTTGATTAGCCAGGTAGGAAGTATAGGCGGGAAAACCAGACAGGAAGTAGAGGTGATACAATGAGAACAGGAGAATTTTGGGAAGCAGGAAGCTCCCTCTGACATTCCTGCCCAGATCACCAAAGAGGCAACATGTGAGCTGACAGCTGAAAAAGGTACCAAGCCATATGGTTAACATAGATGAGAATAATGGGTTAATATAAGCTATAAGAGTTAAAAAGTAGCCTGACCTAATGGGCCAATCATCTTTATAACTTATAGAGATCTCTGTGTGATTGAGTCTCTGGGACTTACCGGCTGTGAGATACCGGGCAAGGACAGAAACCCCAACAAGCCAGCCCTCATGCTACAGGAAATCCCTTTAAAGTTTTTTAATTGATATTTATTGAGCTTTACAATTTTCTCTGCTCCCCTTCCTGCCTCTCCCCTCCCCCTTCGACCCTCCCCAAAGGTCCCAATGCTCCCAGCTTACTCAGGAGATCTTGTATTTTTATACTTTCTACTTCCCATGTAGATTATATCTATGTAAGTCTCTTAGTGTCCGCATTATTGTCTAAGTTTTCTGGGATTGTGGTTTGTAGGCTGGCTTTCTTTGCTTTATGTTTAAAAACGACCTATGCGTGAGTACATGTGATAATTGTCTTTCTGTGTCTGGGTTACCTCACTCAAAATAATGTTTTCTAGCTCCATCTATTTTCCTGCAAAATTCAAGCTGTCATTATTTTTTTCTGCTGTGTAGTACTCCATTGTGTAAATGTACCACATTTTTCTTATCCATTCTTCGATTGGGGGCATTTAGGTTGTTTCCAGATTCTGGATATGACAAACAAAGCTGTTATGAACATAGTTGAGCACATGTCCATGTAGCAAGATTGAGCATCCTCTGTATATATACCCAAAAGTGGTATTATTGGGTCTTGAGAAAGGTTGTTTCCTAATTTTCTGAGAAATCACCACACTGACATTCAAAGAGGTTGTACCAGCTTGAATTCCCACCAGCAATGCAGGAGTGTTCCCTTTTCCCCACAATCTCTCCAGCATAAGTTGTCATTAGTGTTTTTGATCTTGGCCATTCTTATAGGTGTAAGATAGAATCTCAGAGTTGTTTTGATTTACATTTCTCTGATGACTAAGGATGTTGAACATTTCCTTAAATGTCTTTCAGCCATTTTAGATACCTCTGTTGAGAGTTCTCTGTTTAGGTCTGTACTCCATTTTTTAAAAATTGGATTATGCAATCTTTGGTGTCCAATTTCTTGAGTTCTTTGTATATTTTGGAGATCAGACCTCTGTCTGATGTGGGGTTAGTGAAGACCTTTTCCCATTCTATATGCTGCCGTTTTGTCTGATTGACTGTGTCCTTTGCTTTACAGAAGCTTTTCAGTTTCAGGAGGTCCCATTTATTAATTGTTTCTCTCAATGTCTGTGCTACTGCTACTGGGGTTGTATTTAGGAAGTGGTTCTTTATGTCAATGTGTTCAAGTGTACTTCCCAATTTCTCTTCTATAAGGTTCAGTGTGGCTGGTTTTCTGTTGAGGACTTTGATCCATTTGGACTTGAGTTTTGTGCATGGTGACAGATATGGGTTTATTTTCATTTTTCTACATGTTGATATCTAGGGATGCCATCACCACTTGTTAAATATACTTTCTTTTTTCCATTTGATTTTTTTGCTTCTTTATCAAATATCAGGTGTTCAAAGATGTGTGGATTGTTACAAAAATACTAAATAAAATACTAGCAAATTGAATCCAAGAGAACATCAGAACCATCATCCACCATGACAAAGTTGGCATTATCCCACATATTCAGGGATGGTTCAACATACAAAATCTGTCAATGTAATCCACCATATAAATAAGCTGAAAAATAAAACCACATGATCATCTCATTAGATGCTGTAAAAGCATTTGACAAAATACAACATCACTTCATGATAAAGGTCTTGGAGAGAGCATGGATACAAGGAACATATATAAACAAAATTTAGGCAATATACAGCAAGCCAACAGCCAACATCAAACTAAATGGAGAGAAACTCCCAGCGATTCCACTGAAATCAGGAACAAGACAAGGTTGTCCACTCTCTCCGTATTTATTCAATATAGCTCTTGAGGTCCTAGCTAGAGCAATAAGACACCAAAGGGAGATCAAGAGGATACAAATTGGAAAAGAAGTCAAAATCTGTTTTGCTGATGATATGATAGTTTACATAAGTTATCCCAAAAATTCTACCAAAGGACTTCTACTCATAAACACTTTCAGCAATGTAGCAGGATACAAGATTAACTAAAAAAATGAGTCAGTAGCCCTCCTGTACACAGATGATAAAAGGGGTGGGGAAGAAATCAGAGAATCAACACCCTTCACAATAGCCACAAATAGCATAAAATATCTTGGAATAACTTTAACCAAACAAGTGGAAGACTTGTATTACAAGAACTTTAAATCCTTGAAGAAAAAAAATTGAAGTAGATACCAGAAATGGAAAGACCTCCCATGCTCTTGGGTAGGTAGAATTAATATAGTAAAAATGGCAACCTTACTGAAAGCAATCTACAGATTCAATGCAATGGGCATCAAAATCCCAGTAAAATTCTTCAAAGACCTCGAAAGCATTGGTACTCAACTTCATTTGGAAAAGCAAAAAACCTGGGATAGCCAAAACAATAAAAACTTCTGGAGGCATTACAATCCCTGACTTCAACCTCTACTACAGAGCTACAGTACTGAAAACAACTTGGTATTGGCATAAGAGGACAGGAGAACCAATGGAAGCATATAGAAGACCCGGATATCAATCCCTTTAAGGTTTTAAGTTTGAAAGGAGATTGTTTTAATTTTGGCCTAAGGGTCCTAATGACTAAGAAGCAGGGTTCTTATGTTTATGGTATTTTTCCAACTAAAACAAAGTCAATATAACTATAAACGTATAACCAACTATACAATGTGTTAGTATCTATATAATACATACTCAACTACTAGAAGTGTGTAGTCATTTATATGAAGTCAGACAAGTGATGTAATTTGTACCTATAATTTCTCTGTTACCTAAGAACGTTTCAACTGAAAAATTATTTTTGAGGTTTGTTTTTAATAAAATTATATGATTTGCACACAGATGCAACCCTTTTACCTCAGTCACAATGTGAATTTTGCCAAGAGATATGTTGTAGTCTGGATTTCTTAGTTTTCACATTTATTGGCTCATTGGGATTCCACTTCCTGGAAAAGTTAAGTCTTCATACGCTGACTAAATCTTGGACTCCCCTGCTCTGCTTTCCTCAGGGGATGGAAGGACTTCTCTCATGATCAGTGTGCTGCCGTTTAATTAAAACTGCCAGCTGGCAGGCAAGCATGAATGGCCTGGTCAATTAAGAAGCTTCTGCTCAGTTCTTGCTCTTCCTTGACTACTGTAAGTGTAGAAAAAAAAAATGCTACCTGGATGAGATGGGAACTCAGGCATTGAAATTAACTGTGCAGTGC